>NC_051186.1:100569675-100852553 GCF_013339695.2 Rhipicephalus sanguineus
GCACTAAAGTGACCACACACAAAGTGCAACAAAATGCACGGGTCATTTTGGACATGTTATTCTCGTGAACAAAGCAATGAGGACATATGATATTAAATCCGTGTGTTTCATTGACAGACGCTCTTCAATAAAAATTGTCGTCAAAATTGAGACAAGATTTTTAATTTTTTGAAAATGAACTTTTTTTGAAAAAACCTCGCTCTTTAACTATTTTTTCTTTTTTTGCATTGCCCGTAGGAAAATGATCTCCGTATATATGTGCAAAGGTTTCTTTTCTATATTTACACTGTTTTGAAATTTCTGTTTTGAAATAGGAAAGGCGCCAAGGTGCCTCAAGCTTAGCACACTTTTTTTCATTTCGACCGTGTTTGCCATTTTTTCACATTTTTCTTCCCTTTCTGAGAACGGCATAAAATATGCATGGATGTAATTCACAGTATTGCGTTTTAAAACCAGGAAAAAAAATTTCAACACGTCATTTTAGTTCACGTTAAATTTCTGCCGTGAAATCCGAAAACATTGCAGTGAGCAAAAACAGGAGGCCCGCACCACCACCTTCAAATATTTTTTGCCGCGCTGGGAGCGTTTCTTGGAAATAAAATTTTCGGTTCACTGAACTTTGAGTGTGCCCACGTTACACATCAAAAACCCAGGCAAAATAAAAATATAGACCGGACAGGCATGTTTGATCTCTCGTGGAATCACCCTGCTGTGCATTGCTGCTGTGTATTTTGGGAATGTGTTTTCTCACCAATGCTTGGTTCGAGGCCACCGAAAATACTATTTATAGAACAAATGTGCTACTGTTAATTTCTGGGATGTCAAACTCAACAATCCGCATCCTTGGCACGTGTGACTCAATGCATTATAAAAAGTTTAGCCTGGCTGGTATAGATTCCAACAGGGTATCTCCATCCTTGATCGAATTTCGGCGCTAAAGGAGTTCATAGTATGGTAGAGATTCACCATGGTGCCACTCGCTGGTACCAGGGAGACCGCAATAGGAGGAATCTCTTTGTCGTGTTCCACTTGGCATTCGTGACCAAAATCATATGGCTTGAAGATGTGTGTACAAGTATGGATAGGCACTGTACGCCTCAGGAAGCATTGCTTTTGTGTGCCTATCTGCAACAAATGCATTTATGCCACGGGTATCTCTGCGCTGGCATGAGGTGTCGCCAAAGTACCACGAAAATTCAACTCTAGGAGAGAATGTTCAGAGCCATGTGTAACGTTCAATGCAACAACAAAAGCAAGGATTGACTGCAAGCCTACTTGGTTCACAATGAGAAGGAAAATGCTAAAGGGTCAATAGTGCGTGTAATTGTGCTTCTTGTATTGCCCAAATGTGCTGCAGCATTATAAAAAAGAGAGCGCCGTGAGAACACCATCTAACTTTGAATATGTAGAAAGTTTCAAAATGGTGCTCCAGGAACGTTCACACGTGTTTGAAATGAAAACAGCAAAAATAATGAAATATTGCACAAACATCACAAGTCATGGCGTGATTGTCATAACTGGAGGAGGGATTTCAAGCTCCCTCAAAATTTTGAAATGCTGCATGTTCATATAAACGCACACACACATACGAACACATGCACAAAAAAACATTAAGTATAGCAAGGCCGCTATCATTAACAAATTTTCTGGCTAGGCCCCTGCATGGTGTGTTTGTGTGTGGTATTCTGGGCTATCTTCATTATGACCCTGTAGCAATAACCACAAAATCTCTTTGCTGTACAAGGGTGTATACATGAAAGCCAAATTTCCTGAATGTGGCCCTATTTCCTTGAATCAGTGCAGGAATTGTGGGCTACTAAACATGCAAATGGAAACAGGAATAATCCTTGATACACAGGGACACACGGAACAGCAACACAGCACTGTAATCGGTTTCTAGACTTGACAAATTTGGCTGTTTTGGTGCCTGATATGGGTTTTGTTATAGAACAACTAGACCTAGAAATGAACGCCACACTTTAGTATTGAGCAGCTTCAGATCTAAATGCATTTTAAATTTGATGTTTATGTGTGGCACATATGTCCTATGTATTGTAGAAGATTCCTACTCCACATTAGCACTCCTACATGTTCCTATGTTCGCGCGTAGCAGATGAAACTTATTGAACCTCACCACATGTGTGTAGTCACACATAAATCGCAAGTTTGATCTGTGACAACAATAATGTCAAAATTGTTTACAACAGAGCTGTGGCCTACCTGCATTTGTTCATCACTCGGGTTCACATCAGCACTGGCTGCATATGGTCATCACCAGCAGGGGAGGTGGCTGCAACAACTTCTTTGTTAAAGCATTGCCGAGAATTTGGTCTGGTTTGTTGTCAAAGAAATCTGGTAGGTCAGGCTTTGAGAGAAAGTTGTGTAATAAGGCTGTTACCAGTCAACTCAGAGGTTATGCCAAGCAGGCATGGTCTCACGCAAACCATACACAGAATAATAAATGGGACTGACAAATACAGGGATATTTTTAACTTTGTTCATCGTGGAACTAACACATTATGCACTGATTAGCTTATGTGTTAGACAGAAAATAACATGAGGGAGGTCAATATATTTTACTAATAACACACATCCTTGTCAGCCACATGCTATAATGGGCATTCAACAATTACCCATCTAAGAAAATGTGAATAGATATCTGAAATTTTCAAAGCCTCATCGTACATGTGATTAATGCTCAATACACTTTCCCATGGATTCTACTGAATGAATGTCGACAGCATGTGCTTTGCTGGCTTCAACATAATTTATGAGAAATACACTTCGTGCTTGACCAAAATTGCCGAGATTTTGCAGAATTTCTGTGGTCTACATGTCTTTTTACATCCAACAAAGCTCCGCATGCCAGTGTTTCACTGTGCCATGTCAGTGGATTAACACGGGAAGTTGGGCGAGTTGGTATGTTATCATATTCAGCTGAACGTGTAGCGCGGCATAGGTGAGGGAAGAATTGGATGACACGGCGCTTCATTCCTGGTCTATGCCATGTTGCACGTTCAACGAAACAAGCCATGTGAGTGCCATATTATCTACCTTAGATGCAGGGTGGCTTGTTTGTGCCCTTAGCAACATACACAATGTGCAACCACATTTATAGCATACTTTATGCAATTTAGTATACTTTAGCAAATAAGATTTATGGTGCCGTAACAGAGCCTGAGCTCTAGTTCGTGGGTACGATTACAGCGCTGTTTAAGTGGTGCTTTATGATACTTGCCAGCGTCATGGAAAACTGCAGTCCACCTATCACTCCACCAGTAGAGCGCGAATAGCGTATGAATGGTTTTACATAAACGCACTAGCACGTAAACACAGTGATGAGTGCTTACCACAAGCTATACAACAGTTAGGAAACAAGTAATACCAATCCAATAAAGGCAGAAGTTGAGGGTAAGATGGGAGCTTGAAATGAAAAATTCGTGAACACGGGGTGCCAGCAACACCCCGTGTTCACGAATTTTGCGCGTAATACCACTGTCACAGGTAACTGCAATGCACGAACGCACATACAGTGCCGAAAGCAATAGCAAATTCAGATGAGAGTACGCCTTGCCAAATTAGGTCAACACGCATAAAAATGGGTCAAACTGACTAAACTAAATACGGTGTCATGCTGCAAAAATTGCATTTTTAGCAAATCTACCTTAGCTATTGCTTAAAAGACGACAAACAATGTCCAAGAGTGCTAACCTAAACGCTTTTGACGGTCACGTTATTTAAGGACGCACAAAATGCACGCCTAAAGAAAATATCCCTACATACACTTTATTTCTCCCACTGTACTGATTCACGGCTCATCGCTCAACACGGTGGCTGGAGATCATTCCTTTGGAGTTCGTTCAAAAGAAAAAAATAAATCAAGCTTCGATTTCATTGCTTTACCTCAAGTAAGTTTACAAGTGTAAAATGCACGCATAAAACACATGACGATGGTGTGTCTGAGAAAAATGTCTCCTTTCAGCAAATTTTAACATAGCGCAGTGCGTGCGCACGAGCTAATTACCAAAACTTTATATAACTACTGATTACGCTCTTGGACAAACGTCGTGCGCGAGCACCATGCACACAACAACGATATGTGGTACCAACAAGTTATGCGATTTCCTTCAGCGACAACGCATACCACAATAAGAACGACTGACAACGTACGAAGCGTAACATTCAAAATCACTTACCTCTGGCAAGAAAGCACGCTGGCAGCGTACACTGCAGGATGACCGCCGGTTTTCAAGCGATGCGCAGAGCAAGGAACGGCCAAGCTACCCGCATCCGGCTGTCCGCCGGTATAGCTCCCGAAGTGCTCGAACGTCAAGGCATTTTCTAGGCCCACAGAGCGTGCCGTCGAGTAAAGATTGCGGTGCTGCTACTCACTGATGCGTGGAAACGTTTGAAGAGGGCACGGTGTAAAGCGGGTCTCCAAAGCTATGAATCACGTCCCTCCATCACACCGAACAAAGGAGTCGCAGAGAACGGAGTCGCACGGCCGGCATCTGGTGACTATTTGCACGGTGCCGCGGATCATACTCAGTGAAGAACTTGCGCTTACGTCAGTAACCGCAACACACAACACACAATGCGAGGTAACGCAGTAAAGGTCGACCGCATGAACAAAACTCGACACTACGACGCACACACGAAATGCAGGACGCCGCCATGTCTGCGAAGAAAAAAAAAAAAGCGACAGGGCGATGTTGGCGACACTAGCGCCACCACCACCTCAGTTTCAGTTTCGGTATCGACATATGAACAGAAAAATCGTGTGTACGTTGCTACAAATAGCTCAAACACGAGTGCTAACGCTGCAAGAAGGAAATGCGCTGTCTTATATATTTGTCTCCTCAATCTTTCGTTGAAATTTACAGCAAGTTATGCAGATGTAGCGGAATAGTTAGTGAAGTTGTTCAGGGGAGGTCGGCCTTTGCGATGTGAAAATGCACATCATGCATTCACGAACATTTTGTCATGTAATTACATCCGCAGCTTAATGAATGCTTACCTTCAGCCTTAACTTCATTTATTAATACAAAAGCGAGTCTGCTCTGAACCATGTGGTTCATTGCTTCTCGCAATAGTATGGAAAGCCGAGCTAGTTGGTACGAATTCATAGTGCAATAGCGTAACAAACACAGGGACACAGGCAAGAGAGACGATACAGGCGCTAACTTTCAACTTGCGTTTATTTTTTCGGAAACGCTCATGTATATATATATACAAACAAACAATTGGTCATGCGCAGTGACTTCGTCCGACAGCAAAAAAAAAAAAAAAATCTCACTATCCCTGTCACAGCCCTGAGACCAGCAAATCTATTTCTTTATCCGACAGGGATAAAGATGGGTGGCTTATGCACTTATCTTTGAACCGTGCAATGAAAAACGCTTCGGCTACCTCTCTAGCTGTTTCATCGCCGTTCTGAAATAATATGCTTGTGTCATCAAAACACGGTGTACATTTGCACACTGCGCAGTGAAGGGACAGGTGGCTACTTGGCCTGCATTTCAACGAAGAATGGTGTTCACGAAGGCGAACGTTTACGGAACGTCCAGATTGCCCGACATACGTGCGACTACATGACATTGGTAATCGATTACCAATGTCAGTTGAAAGTTAGCGCCTGCATCGTCTCTCTTGCCTGTGTCCCTGTTTGTTGCGCTATTGCACTATGCATTGCTTCTCGCTTGGTACAGCTCAACGCGTTTTGCTTCATCGCGGGGCTATAGCGGGGCGTTGATATAGCATACCCATCACGCGGAAACACAATAGAAAATATAACTAACCGTGATTGCGTTTTTCGCGTGTTGTATACGTGGTTCAAAATACACGGAAACGTTTTCATCTCGGTGCCCACGGGTGCACGTAGTACGCAGTGCAAATGCGCTGTGCGATGTATTTTTGTGTCGTTTCTTAATGCACGAAATCACACCGTTCGTGCAACATGCATTTGGAAATTGTGACACAGCTGCCGGAAGTAAGTTATGAAGAATTGTGTCCCCTGTAAATGCATGGGTAAAACAGCATATGTCTGCCGCTTTGCGTTGCGCCTTGGGCGCTCTCACTGTTTCGCCAGTGCCGTCACGTGCCCGTCGCGCGAAGGGCACACGTTACTCCAACAACTTTTTGATGACATCAGAGCCGTGGGAAATCCTAATATTGGAATAATGTGAACGCAATGCGCGAAATTGTTGCCTTATTTCGAACTGTTTGCTTAGACTTCATAGTCGTCAAGCGTGAGCTGCTAGTGGTTATACTTGCAGCTCCCACTCGTAATCACAAACGTTTCTTTCCTTACGCGGAAAGGCGGCCTTTCGTAAGGAGAACTTCAGGTAAAGTGAAAGAAAAGGTAGAGCGACCTTTCAAAGACCCACCTTAGGACATTTTAAGGGCACCTAACGAAAGACGCCTTTATCCGTATGAGTGACTGTTATGGGAGCGAAGCTATGCACGTTTTTACGCTTGAAATCATCCATTCATGCGCGTATAACTTAATCCTACAACAAAAGGTTAAATCAAGTGTGCATTTAAGCTACTGAAAGCAAATACCGCTAGTGTTAGACGGGCATTTTGCGCGTTGCTAGCGTTGCTGACTCGCTGACTCTTGTTGGCTAAACTTTCTTTTTGGCTAAACACTAGCCGTCACAATAACGCGTTTGCTAAATTTCCCGTCGTTTCATTTGTGTACGTTCAATGCACGTGTGTGTGCTGGTGGTTGCACGGTACGTTTGCATTCGTAAGCTATAACAAAGTGAAGGGCGTTGTGTGCGGTCCCCTCGTTGAGCCCGGGCTCCCGCCTGTTTCCCTCCATTCGGCTTGCGTCCTCAAGGGAAAGGGGGATGTCGCAAGGCTGAATTCCCGTAATGTCCCCGTGTTGTTGTTGTTTGTGGTTATGTGGAGGAAGAGACGTGTTGTGTGGCCGTGTTCTGGCCGTTCTCGCGGCCGTCAGTGACAGCGGTAGAGAAACGGACGGTCTGTGCGAACCGAAGTGAATGCGCGTGAACGATGTGCCTGTGTGGTGAATATTACCTCCTTCTGAATGTGTTCTAATTCAGCTTTATGCTAATAAATGGGTAAGGTTTTCTCATTGCCTTACTTGTGTTTATTTATTTCGGTCGGTGTTAGCGCTTTTGCCGTTAGATTTACGCACCGAGGACTACCAGCGGGCTAGTTGGGATTATTCCAAAGAAATCGAAAGGCTGACCACACGGAAGAAGCGTTTACGACAGGTGAGCTCCGTTTTCGCATCTTGCTACTTTCGATGAGCGAAGACAGCAGCATTTTGCCGATACTGAGGCTCCTGATGTTTGTTCAAATTGTGGCTCAATCGTGCCAGCTTCATCGCCTTTCCACGCGTGATATGTATCCTCGATGAAATACGACACGTGTGATTGCTCGCACATTGCTTCGAAGCTTTTTTTTTTCTTTTTATTGTTGCGGATGTCGTGCTTTGTACGCAAATACACACATATCGCCATGCTGGATAGCATAAGCCCTAGGTACTTCGAAAGCTACCTTACGGAGGCTTCCTTTTCGTAAAGTTGTCTAAAGGGGGCTGCTGACGATAAAGTGTGTTCTTGAAACACGGTAAGGAGCCGGGCAAGTAATAAAGATGTACTCGTGCAAGTGCACCGCCGAGCTAACAATACGAACCAATACGCTAGCGGTCGATCGAGTTGCTTGTAACCGTCGCGTACAACAATCTTTGACAACGGACATCGTGTCTATGCGAAATTAGGCCAAGCATGTAGGCGACGCAAAATGTAATTTAGAAGTGTTGCACTTTGTCGCTTATGCTTTCTCCAATTAGTTAGGGCTTTCGTCAGTTAATTGTCATGTGCAGCGCTTGGCTCTCGCTCGTTGGTTCAGAAGTAAACTCTTCTCACTTCCATTTTCAATGCAAGGAAACAGGGGCGTAGCCAGAAATTTTTTTCGGGGGGGGGGGGGGTTCAACCATACTTTATATATGTTCGTGCGTGCGTTTGTATGTGTGCGTGTATATATACACATGCAAAATTGAAGAATTTCGGGGGAGCCGGGGTTGAACCCCTCAACCCCCCCCCCCCCCCCTTGGCTACGCCCCTGCAAGGAAACACCTATAGATGCGCGTGGACAGTTGATGCACAATGCCCTAGAGTTCAAAGTTGTATCACAGCAATTCGGCAGTTTTCTCGGATGAGTACTTCTATGCATTATAAATGCAGCTGATCACGAAGCATCCATAATCAGCAACGTACGTGTCCATCGACACAGGCTCATGTTTCTATTATCACATCTATTGCACCCAGCATCCACCCGGCACCTCACCACGTACGCCACCACCCACCCACTTTGCCCACCGGGTCTCCCACCAAACATGAAGCATCCCTGCATTCACCCAGCACACCCACCAATTGTTCCACCGCCCACCAACTTTGTGTCTCCACCACCCACCCATTATGCCCACCGAGTGTCCACCAAACCACCAACTTTCCCAGCACGCCCACCAAGGGTCCCACGATGTCCACCATTACTCCCACCATGTACACCACGTTGTCCATCATACCCACCAGAATTTCCACCATTTCCATCATAAATTTTATGATGGGCAATGCTGGGATTTTCAATAGGGCTACCACAAAGTTATGCCAGGTCTTGAAACTGCTTCAGAAAGATATTATGCAGGCGTCATATCAGTGCAACGTCAATTCTCGTTGCAGTGCTGGCAATCTAATTTCATAACAAGGCAATAAATATTACATATTCGCGCCTATGATAAAGCGTCATGTCGGGATAACGTCGATTGTGGTTCGAGTGTTGGCTCTGCTATTAAAACAGTCTAATAAACGTTTCACATGTACTCCTATGACTCAGCAAGCTATTTCAAGCGTTGCGGGACCCTGAAGGAAAACGCTAACGAATGCTGAATTATTATTATTATTATTTTTTAAGTTTTTGGTCGGCGTCTTCTTACTTTTGACCACGCTAACGAATGCTGCGTGTAATATTCGCATCATCGCTTCGTAGCGTGCACTTCGTTTTGATAATACTGACGTCTGTGCTCTAACGTGAGTGCTGACGTTACATCAGACCATAAGCTACACATTAAACGCCAGTGTAGTTGACGTGCCTGGCAAGCCCACAATGTGCACACAACCACTCATTTGAAAAACAAAAACAAAACAAAACACGTTGATCCACCTCGTAACGCTTGACTCAAAGCCAAAATACTCACCATATGCAGCTACTAGCTGACTGCTTCGCATGAAAGCGATTCCCACAATCGCTGTGATCTGCCCAGTTTAAAAAAAAAATAATTGGTTTTATAATACTTTTAGCTATCATGCGCTGTAGATTCGTCGCGAAGGATTTCTCGCAGCTTGTACGCCTTGACGAAATCACAATCTTTCAACAAACGTTTTTATGGCAGAGATAAACTGGCCTTTAAGGCATAGTGCTTGGTGTGTGTATATGTATGACGATATCTGGGGTTTAACCTCCCAAAACAAAGATGTGATTATGAGAGACGCCTTAGCAGAGGGCTTCGCAAATTTCGAGCACTTGGGGTTCTTTAACGTGCAGCTAAATCTAAGTACACGGGCCTCAAACATTTTCGCCTCCATCCAAAATGCAGGCACCGCGGCCGGGCTTCGATCCCGCGACATTTGGGTCAGAAGCCGAGCGCCATAACCACTAGACCACCGTGACGGCGCGTGTTATATGCATGCTGCAAGGTCTGTGTTGTGTCTGAATTGAAGCAGTGTCTTGTGGAATCTGTGATGATGCGTCCAAGGGCGATAGATGGCCGTGATGCTTTAGCAGAGGCCCGCTTGCAGTAGGAGATGGCAGCGTTCCTAATCCAAGCCTGCATATTATGAGGTCTTGACTCTTAACCCATATATGCCCAAACTCAGAATAAATGACAAAATAAGTATTTTTTTTTCACAAACAATGTACTTTTACCCTCAAAAGCAAGCAAAAGTTCGTTATTTACTGCCAGGTATACGCAACACTGTTCTTCAAGCCGTTCTATACATATAGGACACTGGGCATTAGGGGTGCTATGTGCGGGTGTGGTAAGCCTTGAAACATTTCACGTGCATACCGACAGTGCACTTTTTCCTCTCCATGACGTCTTTCACACAAAGCACGCGTTTGCCCGGAGAAAGCGGTGGGCACGTGGCAGCCCGAAAAGCGCACGTTGAACATGAGGCCTGCTTGATGTGCTGTAGGTGGCGCTAGTCATCAGCTAAAGAAATAGCGATGTTAGAGTGCATGAAAGAAGCGTCCTATATGTAGGACACTGGACATATATTGGTGAATAAGAACTTGTTGTTGGGTGAGTTGGTGAGTACTTAACATCGTGGTTTAGCGCTAAAAAGACAGGCACATGTGAGAGACAGGACATGCGCTATGTCTAGGTCTTGGTTGGGAAGACGTTTATTTTGCCCGAGGACCGGCAGTGACGAGGTATGGTGAGCCCCCAATGATGATGAATATACGAGACGACGACGAGGATGCATAACTGAACGAGTTATGATGACGATAATGTCCAGACGAAGAATATATGTATAATAAATGCCCACAATATGTTTTTATCAGGAGACATGCATCTGGCTCCAACACCGAAACGACGTGGTTTGGACACGTAGCACCCAATGTTGTTAAACGCGATCTTTGTCATGCATTAGCGACATGTGCAAGCCTAGCGAGCCTTAATTTTCTTTTTGCGGGTTTTCCAGCTGGCATTGCAGCTATATCAAGCTGATGACGTGGATTTTTGCGTCTCGCGGGAATACACCGAGTGCACTTACACACTTCTATGTGAACACACACTTCATGCACACACTTCGTGCACACACTTCATGTTGCACGACGCATGCACACTATGTGTAGTGTGACACTGGCTCCATACACATCCAAACCAGGCAGATGTTCAGGAGAAGGTGCAGGCTTGAAGATATGAATACTTCTCAACAGGAGATGTCGCTGGAGCCAACGCTACGACTAGTGGTCTTGTCTTGAAGACTTGCTGCATCGAAGAAGGCGGTTGGCGCCTTGAAGAAGACAAGACCACTTGTAGCGTTGGCTTCAGAGACATCCCCTGTTGAGAAGTATTCATGAATTCCTAGAAGTGATCCACCATGACTTAGTGGTTATTGGGCGAAGGACGTGGACTGGCTTTACGCTGTCGGTGGTTCAGGGGTGAACTGACTGGCTGCCCTTTTTATCTTTACTAATTGGTCCATTTCGAAAAATGATAACATAAACAGGTAGCAACAACGACCGAAAGAAACAAATATGATAGTGGATCTCTGGCAATGTCTCGCGTTACCTCAAGGGCCTCTCACCAGTGAGTCCGACTGCGAAGAGGCACTCAGGAGCTCCGAGCTCCACCACCAACTTCAGGCAGTCCAGAGGGCCCAAGAACTGGCGGAACGCCACCACGCTCCCGCCCCAACTCGGGCGTCGCCTACGGTAGCGGCTTCTAGGCTGTCCCCCCTGGATACCCCGGTGGCTTAAACTCCTCAGGACCTATGAATAAAGTTCTTGACTGACTGACTGGCTGGATCTACTACATACCGTATAATTAGTAAGCGGCTTGTTCACGAGAGCGGGAAACCGTGCCAAAAATTGGGGACGCAGCCGAAACCCGCCGAAGCTCTGCTGTGATGAAACAAGGAAATTGACATGCGCAGCGTGATACCGGCTGGCGAAATAGAAGTGTCCGGGGAGATAGCCACACGTAAGCATAACGCAGGCTGATCGTGACAGTGCATCTCAGCAAAGGTTGGTGATAATGTTTCATCCATTTAGAGTTGCATCGGAGTATACAACGCTTGTGTAACTTGCAAACATGTCCGCACGCAATTAAGATGCTAGTCGTTCTACTAGACGAGAGGAAGATTATGCGATACGAAACGGGCCACTAATGAACGTTTACTGCTGAATTTCATGATGAATATTCATTCCGATGCTGTAGCCCTGTCCTTGAAGCCCACGTCGTCCAACTAATCGCTACCCAGGATGCAATACAGCGTCGTGCACAAACTTACGAGCATAAGGATTCATCGTAACAAATGCGTACAAGCTACGTGCGTTATCATGTGCCTCGGCCCAAGAAAGCGTTTCAACATGCTCGAAATCTCCTTTATTGCGACATTGTAGTGTGTTTTGTAAGCAGCAGCATCAAGAATGCAGCAAGCGTGTTACCCACATCTGTTACCCTCTCCTCCCTTTTATCGATGCTCTCTGGAAGACAGAAAATTGCTTCGACCACAAGACAAATCACTTTGTCGCGTGACTTGTAGAGTACGAGCGGTGCCTAGCATAGCCGCCCAAGTCATCACGTATAAGGCCACCTCGATAGCTAATAAAAATGTCTGGCATCCTGTCTGGCATGCTGTCCGAGAAACGTCTGAACACAGAAAGATGGGCTCGGAGGCCATGAGTGTGCTTAGCAGCGTATCCATGTTTTTTCTCAAATAGTCAAGGTTTTCAGCAAGTGGCACCCCTCCCCTAAAAAAAAATTCCTTCTACGGGCCTCGCACGTACACACACGCGCTCACTCACTCACTCACTCACTCACTCACTCACTCACTCACTCACTCACTCACTCACTCACTCACTCACTCACTCACTCACTCACTCACTCACTCACTCGCTCACTCACTCGCTCGCTCACTCACTCACTCACTCACTCACTCACTCACTCACTCACTCACTCACTCACTCACTCACTCACTCACTCACTCACTCATGCGAACGTGCGCATAAAAGTTAAGGCTGGTTGCTCAGGAAAGCAATTTTTGCAGGTGGTCTCCTTTGAAGAAGCGTTACCACAATTAAAGCTCTGCAACTTATTACAATTTTATCCCACTGCCAGACCATCGAAGTCTACTGGCACTTAAGATGCCCTTTAAGTATTTGAAGCTTGCACGACATGGTTAATACATGTATACACATGCACGCACATCTATTCAGATACATGCACACACACATGTGCAGAAACCACTAAGTTTTTTGTCCATAAATACAGAGTTTGTTCGCAAAGTAATGAGACTGGGTCTGGTAAAGAAATTTTTATTCATCCGTAGCAAGGTATGCGACCGGGCTAGTTGGCGCGGATCCATGATCTATTACAGCGCGAACTTTGCACAACGGACATTCGTTGGTCGCTCCTTTTTTTGTTCGTTGTATAATATGCGCACCGTTATACATAATGCATTGATCCCATCCGCACATATTAATAATATTCTTCAAAATAGTTTTTTTGGGCGTCGTTACGCCGAGTACAACACGATTCCCATAGGCGTGCGCAGGGGGGGGGGGCGCAAAGTCAGACGAGAAGGGGGGGGGGGGCGCAAAGTCAGCCCTATACATTGTAGGGGGGGCGAGAAGAGGGGCGCAAAGGCAGTCGCATACATTGACATAATAGGGAGGGGGGCGCTGCGACGAACCTTCGCCCCCCCTGAAGGGGAACCCTGCGCACGCTTATGACGATTCCCACGCTGCAAAGGCTCCGTGAAAGCTGACCTCTCTCAGAGACTCTGTGACAGCCCGTTCGATGGCGGGAATACCGTCGAAACGATGAGTTTTCTGGCTTCTTCTGAACTTCGGGAACATGAAGAAGCCTGCCGGGCCCACATCAGGGCTCAAACAGTTCTGATACATCCCTGACGTAAGTCCGGCAGACTTCTTCATGTCCCCAAATCCCAAGAGAAGAAAGAAAGATAATCGTTTCGACGGTGTTCTCGCCATCCAGCAGGCTGCCACGGAGTCTCTGAGGGAGGTCACGGCAGCTGACTTTCAGGGTGCCTATGCAGCGTGGGAATCGCGTTGTACTTCGTGTATCAGCATAGAGGGAGACTATATCGAAGTATTTAAATAATCTTCCGATCGCATCAATAAATCCTTTTAACCAGACCCAGTCTCATTACTTTACGAACAGACCCTGTATATCGTCACACTCCGCCGTAGCTTGGCGGTTAATACGCTATTCTCCTGAGCTCGAAGACGCGGGTTCGACTGCCGGTCACGGCGACCGCAGTTCGATGGGGACGAAGGGCATGCAGCCGTGTTATATCGGTGAGCTTTAGGGAAACCACCGCAGTCAAAATAGTTCCGGAGCCTTCCACCACAGCGTGGCTAATAATTAAAAAAAATGAAAGTTTCATTTTAATTAAGTATATATTGACACTTACTGTCGCATTGACTAATGACGTGTGCAACATCTGCATTGAATACAATTCCTCCTAAAGAAGTGTGACAGCGCAAGGGGGTCTCGTGAATAAGGCGCTGAGTTTGAATCGAGAAAGTTTATCGCCCGTAAATGTTATTTTTCATTAGCTTACCTTTTTCAGCAAGCACAAGTTGAGCATCAGGGTTTACTGAAATTTTGTATTACGGAGGAATGTAGCGGAGAAAACTTCCATTAGTCGGAATTCAGAAAAAAAAAAGAATCTTAGGTTAGCAATGGCTGTGAAAATAAAGAACTGTAGACTAGTGACATCGAACGTATTATTTGCGGAGGCTGCCAGCTGAACAAAATACGTCTAACGTTTTCGTTAACATGTAAAGATATTTGTCAGTAAGAAGTTACGTTCGATAACCGATCTAGAACGCATACTGCGACGCGTAATCAATAAAGACATACCCGGCCTTCCCCTGAGGAGCAGTTGTACCAAGAGCAACTTTTCTTTTTTCCGCTACACAGTTACACTTGCGCCAGATTCGGGCCGACGGCATCTTAGATGGAAACTTCCCAGCGTTACACCACTCTTGATGCATTGTTGCCCTCAACGATGTCATGCCTTAAGTAACATGATGGGGAAAACACTGTACATATACAAACGACGGATGAGCGTGCTTTATGGCTGACATATCCAACACTCTCATACTGTACGTGAAAGGCCGTAAAAGATATTGCACATTCTTGTGTATACTCACGGCGTTCTATCCCCAGGTGTGGCAAAGGTGCTGTTATTTCCCGCCTACGTTCAGCGCTCCGTGTGGCGCATTTGCAAGCCGCGAGTAATAGGGCAGACTTCGTGCACCGCTGCTTTTCTATTCTTTCGGCCGGGAAAACCACATGCAGAAGAGTTGAGAACGGGCACACACCTTGTTAACGATTTGCTTGCGTAAAGCCCAGGCATCGCGTCCCCTACTCATGTAGGAGACGCCTTTGCGGCATACAGTGAGACTGCTATATTGTCTATGCTTGTTGTGCTCGCACAAAACCATATTCAACAAGCGGACCTAAGTACTGCACTTCCAAGGTTGTTATGATCTTTCAAGCATGCCGCACTCTGGCCTATATTTAACGGGGTTGAGTTAGTCAATTTGGCAACAACGTCTCGACTACCCTTTTTTTTATTTTGAATGTGTGCAGGAAAGGTTGACATCCGGTGTAATGTCCGCTATACTGCCTCTCCTTAGAAAAAACAACGCATAGCAAAGCGAGCCCGCCGTAAAACAAACAAACAAACAAACAAACAAACAAACAAACAAATAAAGAAACAAAGAAACAAACAAACAAGGTAGGCAAGGCAGGCATAGTACAGACCAAATATTGCTGGGCCCTAACAAAACGCACAAACTAAGGTATAAAGCTGAAACATTGTAACGCATACTTCACATCAACTTCAAGCCGCACTTCGTACGCGACAGACAAAATTTACAACATAGCAGTCACTTGGACATCGCATGTGCTTCGGAGAAGTAGACGCTGCAGTATACGGCACAATGGTAGAATATGAAATACGTATTTAGGTACTGTATTAAAGGCGCGGTCTTTACTGGACCGCATTTTTGGTCAGGCGTTCACTGCGACGGTTTCGTTCTCCTCCCGCTTATTTCGATGGTTTTCTTTCCTTTTGAAGGTTTCTTTCTGAAGGTTTGTTTTTTGTGTTTTGCTTTAAACATCTGAAAATTTGCACGTAACGCGCCGGTTCCGACTACTATTTACTGTGCACTGCACTTATTTTTAATATGTTCACTGGCTGTCTGTCTGCCCGGTATGTTTCTCGCAAGCTACCGAAAAGACTGCACATACGGTTCTGCAAGAAATTTGCTCCACCTCATGGTGTAATGGTGGGTGCAGCTCATCGATACTACCTATCACTGGACCAAACGTCGAGCAGTGGGAGGCCCGGCTGAGGAGCTCAGGCCTTGAAGACCAGCGACTTCTGGCGAACGGGGCCAAGCTTTGAGCTCAGGCCCACGGCATCTTGGACTAGGGACGCCGCCCGCCTGGGACGACTCTGCCATTGGCTCACTCTACGTAATAAAGTTCATTCCTCCTTCTTTTCTTTGACTGGCTGTTGCCGTTGCGTGTAGTTGCGAAGTGTAATTTTCGAGGTAGCTTTCTTTCCTCATGTTCAGCCTCAGTTCACTTGCTTATTTTTTCCCGGCCTCGTCCAACATTATCATTATTTTTCATTCGGAGATACCCGTTCCTCTATCGTCAAGACACATTTCGTACGCTTTTTTCGCAAATGGTATACACTTGCAGAAAAATATTCCTGTGTCTTTCACGGTCACGGACGGAATTACTTCCTCCTCGTGTCATGGGTGTTTCGAACTCTTTGGTTTTTTTTTCTGCTCCTCACACGACGAGCTTTTCCCACAGACATCTTAATGACCTGCGGCTATAATACATACCACACAACACACCAACATCGTCAGATGTGCTAATGCTCTCAAGAAGTGTTTTTCAATGTCTATAAAAAAGAAAAATGGTGTCAGGTGATTCGAGAGAGCTTTGCGGCTGACGCGTGTTACTGCTTTCTTTATTTGCTCAAACTTTTTTCAAGTCTTTTTTTTTGTTTTTTCGTATAGGTGAATCATCGGTAGTGCCGCTTAGACTTGGCGTTCTTTTTGTTTTGGCCCATTTGCGTAATACTCTCATGTCGTCTTTTGTCTTTCGCACGCGGCTCTTCGAAGTAAACGCAATTTGTTGCAGCGTGCGAAGCAATCTTTTAGAAGCCACCGATTCTCACCAGTCTGACTCGCCCTTGGCGAGACGTGCGCAAGTTTAAAACAAGTCTTATCTTCGATTATCCCCGGATCGCTTATAATTTCTCGCTTTGGTGAGTCCCTCGCGCTTATGGGAAATGGAAGCTGTCGTGAGAGAAGTAGCTGCAGTACGCAACACACATGAGCACCCGCTCACACTATGCCTCCGTGGAAGCGAAATTCCGCACGCGGCAACCTGCCGCTGTCACAATCTCTCCTTTTTTCTTTAGAAGCACCGAGACTAGCATGCCCGGAGCAGTTTTTTCGTACCAACGCATGGCGACCGTCCGGAAAACAGCCATTTTCATGACGTCACCCAAAAAGTGAATCACCAGTAGGTGGCATGAGTTGGTGCTGCTTGCAGGGGCATAAGAATAAAATCATAGCGTTTATTAAGGCGAAGGCTTTGAATGGCGCATCAGGCTTTGGCCTTGAAAACGCGGCGCGGTAGAGAAACTCACACGACCTTAATAAGAATGAGACAAAAATCAGGAATCGAGCCCGAATTGAACCAAAGCATTCTGCGTGACATCAAGTGTTTTACCGCACAGCCAGACCAAGGCTTTTAGAAACTGCTTTAGAAAGAGACCCTATGCAGGCGTCACGTCGGGGGAGGAGTGACGTTAAAAGACGTAATATTGCGTGCCAAAAGCGTGCGCAGCACGTGGCGCCACCCCCTGTGAATAGCGTAGCTAGTGAGTAGTGTAAAGCTTCCCACCCATAGCAAAGGTCTCAGCCTCATTCATTATCATCATCATCAGCCACAGAATAAACTAAATGTGGAACTACGTAGGTGCGCGCATTGCCTTACAGACGCGTAGCGGGTGCTTCCCTAGAATTTGCACTCCTTCGAAAAAAAGACAAACAAAGACAAAAGTACCTGCATGAGGCGTTCATAGGGTCGATTTAACGCGAAATATATGTAACTGGTCGTTGCGGTTCGTTTGTCAGACGAGTGCAGCCGGGCCTTCGCCTTCTTGTGTAACAAGAGTGCAACACCTGCCGCATTTTGAGATATGAATACGGGCGTTCAAAGAAGGACTTGTCTTGAAAATTGCTTGCATGAACTTTTCTTTTATTTTATGAAGGAGTTTGCTACTATACGTAATCCAAATGGATGCATCTGAGTGTGCTACTGAGCGTAGCTACTCACTCGGTGCCATTAGACCAGCGCACTCATTTGTGAATACGCTGAATTGCACTTGCTCACGCCGGTGTCAACAGCATGGAATAGAATGAAAATGATTGACTAAGGGTGTGTTTGGGCTCCGGCCAGTGCAGGAATGAGTGCCTGTAAGCTCGCGCAGACGTGAGCTGAGTGTCGACGTCAGTGATTATTGGCGATAGTTGCTGGACACGTGTTCGAATTTGACTGGGTGCCACGCAACCTTAAAGAAAAGCGTGGAATGTAGGCAGGAAGGATCATTAGTGAATGTCGATGAGTGTAAGTAGGTATTAGTTGGAGTGAGTATATAGGTAGAAGTCATAGACGGTTCAATGTAAGCAAGACACAAATTCTGTAGACTTGATGCTCTCTTGAAAACTGTTCAGCGCGAACTGGACGGAGCACAAAGAAGAGGACACAAGACGAGCGCTGTCTAACAACTGAAGTTTACTGAAAGAAAAGGCAAACACCAGAACACCAACTTCGCATGCGCGGAAGTTACCTGTAGTCAAAGAACTCGTTAAGCTTACGCAACTCACAATCTAAAAGGCAGACGGACGGCTCAGATGTGCAATCATCTCCCGCATCTTTAATGAAGTACGCTTCCGCGAGTTCACGTGCCCTTTTATCTCTATGCTTGGGCAAGATGACAGCTTTGTCGAACAACGGTTTACATCCACACGCCGTACAATGAGTCGAAAGGTGTGACGTCGGCGTTCCCTTTAAGGTGCTATTGTGCTGGCGGAGTCTTTCATTTATGCATTTACCCGACTGGCCTATATACAAATTGCCGCAGGAGAGGGGAATCCTATAGACCACTCCAGCAGAGCATGAAACAGGGGGGGGGGGGTTGCGATGCTTCACCGTGCAACCCACACCCGAAGTTCCTCTAGCCTTGTTTTCAATCGCGGCACAAGCTTTACCAACTTTTAGGTTTGATGAAAAGATAACATCGACATCAAAACTTTTTGCTATCTTCTTAAAACGATGAGACAGCCGGTGCACGTAAGGCATTACCGCGTATCTCCTGGGCTTATCGTCTGGTTCACTGGTTACAACTTGGCGGGATTTGCACTTCTTAATTAATTATTCCGAGGCTGACACTAGAACATGCGCAGGGAACCCAGCATTCTTTAGACGATCAACTTGCTGCAGAAAGCTATCTTGACATCTGTGTGTGCAGGACTTTTCCAAGGCAGAATGTAAGGAATTCGTTGCTATGGCATTCTTAATAATCTTAGAATGGCTGGATGTGTAAGAAAGCAGAGATTTCTTGGAACGCGGCGAGTAACACCAGCAAACATGGTCACTCAGCAAAAACAAACGGAGGTCCAAAAACGTCAAACAATTGTTACTTGGTAATTCACAGTTAAATTCAGCCCAAACGGCTTTTCCTTAAATAACTTCATAATGTTAATGTGGTGAAGAGGGGGACAACCTTTCCGAAAAAGAATAAGGTAGTCATCGACGTAGCGAAACATTTTCACCACCAGATCACGCACTTCAGAGTCTACAAGCCGGTCAACAGTGCTCAGAAAAATATCGCTCAAAACAGGTGCTACCCTAGAGCCGATATATACACCGGACTTTTGTATGAACTGCTTCCCTTCCCACGTTACAAAGGTGGCCTTGATAAAAGCTCAAAAGCTCCAGGAAAGCCTAAACAGACACTAGGCTACTATTGACAAAGGCCAGTTCTTCATTATCCTCGGTGATGCAAGGTTTGACAGATTTCATCAACTGGCAGCGTGGGAGAGAATAAAACAAATCTTCCGCACTAAACGCTTCGAAATGACCTGGATTATTGTCTTGTGTCTCTTCTTGTGTCTTGTGTCGGCGCTCGTCTTGTGTCCTCTTCTTTGTGCTCCGTCCAGTTCGCGCTGAAAAGTTTTCGAGAATGCACCAGTTCCCACTCGCCTCTCTACTTTACTTGATGCTCGAGTCTGTCCACTATCAATGATTCATTTTGGCCTTATTAACAGCGAAAAATTAAATCCATTATTGTCGGGCTGGGTGACGTCAGAATGTATTACGTATTACTTTGTAATAACTGAAAGATGCGTCAGCGAAGATAACCTGTAGTTTCACCGTTGCAGATGGATATGTTTCCTTATAGGAGACAGGCCCCATTTGCAAACATAGCGCGGGAAGCTAAAGAAAAGAGAAGTCACAGGATGCAGTCATGCATGGCTGCTCGCGCGTTCTCAGAACTACTCGTGTCGCGTCGCTCACAAGTTGCTTTTGCAGTTGCAGGACGAGACCGAAATCCTGTAATCCTGTAAGCACGCGAAAGATTGGAACCAAAGAACGGGATGAGAAATTCCACCCCTGAGGTCAATGTTGGAGTACCAGATATATTAGCTCCCGAATGTTGCGCTTGACCATAATTCTCGTCTGCGCACAGTTGCCTTGATATGTTCATCATGCTTTTCATTGGCATAAATAAGCCCATTTTTTTACAACGACGAACCACACCTTTATTTTGGGTAATATACCATGTTCATAGCACTGAGTTATCGATATATGTTCCTGGGTGTTTAGCCTTACTAGACCAGGCAGTTCATTTTGTTGTTCACAAGCACGCAAAAATGTACTGTTTCGCTGGCTGATTCAAAATAACAACCAACGGAGCCAACGCACGCGGTATATAAAAATAAAAAAGATAGAGACGGAAATTGCAAAATTCTGCGATCGCCATTAAGCACTTTGATATTGTTTTGTTTTTTCTTTATCGCCCCTTGAATTCCCAGGCGACATGAACCTATACCAGCCCGTCATAGCCTCACTATGAACCATACCAGCTCGTCCAATGTACCTGGTTACTTCACTACTACGGTTCCAATGTTGTTGCGTGCCACTACTGAAAACACGCGCCACATACTAGTTGGTATTCGCTTTTCTTAACCCGCATCCTGTTTAACAGCTAGCCAGTTTATCCGCATTTTAATTAAGAAGTTTAGGAAACGCGCTGCCAGGCAGCTGGTATGCGCATTTCTTAACCCGTATCCTGTTAAACACTTAGCACGTTTACACGCATTTTAGTTAGGAAGTTTAGGAGATTCAGCTGATATGTATTTTATCGTGTAGGAATGAGCGAATGCGTCTTTTCAGAACTGCAGTGAAATGATTTTTTTTTTTAGAAATCCAACGAGATTTTTCTTCGCGGCTTCGTGTAACCGACGGGTGGATGACATTTCCTCTTTTTCGTAAATTTTACTGCATTTTGAGGGTTACCGAAGAACTAATTTGACTTTAGAAGTGTTCTGCCAACCTTCGCACGTGGCACCGCAGTGATGGGCAGGCGAAACGACGCTGTGTCGGTGACTGCGTCGGTCATGCGGAGCCACTTCAAGGCTTCGTTCCTGCTCGGCTAAACCGTCCGGACACAAGAGCACCAACGCAACCACCAGTCCCAGTTGAAGGTCACCCAAATCCGTTGGCGGGTTAGTTTGTGAGAATTCATCATGGAACTTCAAAGCGCCAAAAACAAGGACAGACGAAACAGAGTGGACGCAACGACACACTCTTTTTCATGTGTCCTTGTTTTTTGGCGATTTGAAGTTGTTCCATGGCGTCTCAGAGACTCGCCCAAGCTTCCGTGCTCGTGAGTATTCATATTCAACCATATTTGGTGCAATGGGAACGACGAATAAATCGCAGAAGAGTGTTAATCGCAATTAATGCTACTCTCACCTGCCATAAAGGCTTCCTCAGAGAGAACCTGTAATGAAACCAACGGATAATGAAGAAAATGAAGGTGTAAAGACGTAATTTGTGGTCTTCCAACCAAAATGTAATTTTGATAAAAATCCTAAGGAAATTAAAGTAGACGAAAAGACAAGTTGCCGCCGGTAGGGACCGAACCTGCAGTCCTCGGATAACGCGTCAGATTCGTTCCCAACTGAGCTGCAGTGGCCCCTTCATTCGTAAACTCTCGGAGAGAGGCACTCTAATGAAGTCTTGCCTTTTGTAGCATGTGACTTTGTTGTATTCTTCACTGCTTCAAGCGCGTACGACATTCACGGGTTTAATCTTTTTTCTATCTGAAACAAAGGCCACCCGTACGTTGCCCACGGCGTTGCGATAATCCGTGTAATGAATGGTCACCGATCCTTCAATAGTCGATGCTCAGTGAGCATTAGAGAGGTGGAGGTTATGCGGGTGGGTGTTGGGAGGGGGTGGGGTCGAGTTCCTGGCAATGAAACTGCGCGCTCTTCCACAGTAGCGCGAACGCTCTGTCGCCGTCTCTCAGCGTGCTGTCTGTCCTCAAGGTAAACATGTTTCCAAAGCGCTAAGAATGAGAGGCATGCTCGCATAGCCAGCGACGACTGCTACCACCCGTTCCCTTTCTTCTGCCCTCCACCCGGACAGCATTGGCTCACGGCGTGACACCTTCCTTTTCCCTTTCTTTTGCGCTCAGGTTGAGAGGGTGCGCGGTAGTGCGTGCGTTCTTGGGACGCACACTATTCAC
This sequence comes from Rhipicephalus sanguineus, assembly GCF_013339695.2. Classification (NCBI taxonomy): domain Eukaryota; kingdom Metazoa; phylum Arthropoda; class Arachnida; order Ixodida; family Ixodidae; genus Rhipicephalus; species Rhipicephalus sanguineus. The sequence goes on from NC_051186.1 coordinate 100,592,319, forward strand.
CCCGAAAGAACGGCGAGTGCCTGAGACTTGTATCTACTTTTTTTGTATTACGTTTGTGTGTGTGCGTGTATGTATGCGTGTGCGTGTGTTTTCGCATCCACCGCAGTGGGCGTGTGTTTGCGGGCATGGCGGCTCGCCAATCCAATAAATGGCAACCGCCGGCCACATCGCCAGTCGAGGGATTTGTCGTCGGCACACGTGAAGATCAAGATGTACCGCGCGCTCGCGATTTTGTGCTTCGGCCTGGCCTGTGCTGTTGGAGGTGAGTGGCGATGTCGTCGGATGCGGCGGTTCGTGTGGAACCTCGTGGTGCGGTGGCGACGCTTCGGTGATCGATGCAGCTTAAAAGTTGATATACTATGCCGCTGTCGGCATCTTTACTTAACGACTGACACTTCGCTTTTCTGGCACTTTGCTAGACGCAAGCATCGCGGTCGGCTCACAGGGCCAAGCTTACCGCTGCCGAATGAGCGCACTGCATGCCTGGAAAAGATGAAAGGGAACAGCTGGAGTTAGTTTTTCAGTTTCTGGATGTTTTGACGGCGACTTACATAAATCGGATTGCAAGAGCACTCACATCTGGGGATCGTCTTCCGCATCCGATATTCTAAACCGCCACTACCAAGACGCGATATCCTTCGGCACAACCTCGGTTCGTCGAGGTTAGGAAGGTTTATCACAAAGTTGGTGACTCGCATTGGTTTTCCATTGCTGGCTGCCGTACTTGATTATCAGCCTGTAGTGATAGGGTTCCTAACGAGCTGAAAGAAGTGGTAAATCTTTGTGGGGTTCGGCAAGACCATTAAATGTTTTTTGTGATCGCTTACTGAGGGGGCCACAGATCTGGTTGGAATTACGTGAACTTCGTTTAACGCAGCCCTAGGATTAAGTTCGGGTTAACGCTTTATCACAAACACTACGCTTGCATAAAATGAAAGGCTTTTGAGCGTGCGAATGAGCACCTACCTGCGCTCGCCGAGTGCCCTGACTGAAATTTTCTTTGCCACGCCAAAGTATGCTCGTACTGTACTAGCTTTATTATTCGAAGCTAAAGTAGGCAGTCCATTCGACGAGGATTGTTTAAATATTACTTCTTAGTGAGAATTTACTGCTTCGGCAAGGCTTTCCGGGTGAAGCCTTGCCGCGTAACTTAATGCCTAATCTGTATATATGTGCCGACCTTGAGCACGCACGTGCCTTCGCTTCGCGGTGAAGTTGGAAAGGCAATTAAGAAGAGGAGGAGGAGGAGAATAAAAACGGAAAGACAGGGAGGCTAGCCAGTTCTCAAACCGGCTGGCTACCCTGTGCTGGGGAAAGGTGAACGGGGAGTGAAAGGCAATAGAAAAGAGACGTTACAAAAATAAGAGGAAGAAGAAGAAAAGAAGAATAAAAATACGATTAACGACACTTTAAGCAATTAAGAAGAACTTACAGGAAGACGAGGCGGGTGCATGGGAGGAGAGTCTGTATTAAAAAAAAAAATAGAAGGATTACGGTGAAACTGTTCGTAGGCGAAAATTTTAGGACATTTTGATACTGGTCATATTACGTTGCAAAGCGCACTGACTGAGGCATTCACGAAGACAATATTTCGTGGATTCGACCATGGGTTGTTCTCCTGTCAGCCGTATAGCTTATAAATTGATTTCACTTGAAGTAATACGACCAGGTGGACGTTGTTTCACTGCGTGAAAGCTCAGCTTCTGTTACTGGTCGGGTAAGCGAAGTCAATTTTTCTTCGCTGCTAAGTGCTTGGCCATGGCGTTGATACAGTGGTTGCGGTGCTCGGCTGCTGACACGAAAATCGCGGGTTCGATCCTGGCCGCGGCGACTGCATTTCGGTGGAGGCGAACATACTAGAGGCACGTGTACTCAGATTTAGGTGCACGTTTAACATCCCCAAGCGGTCGATATTTGCGGAGCCCTCCACTACGGCGTGCCGCATAATCATATCGAGGTTGTGGCACCTAAAAATCCAGAAATTATTATAAAATCAATCAATCAATCAATCAATCAATCAATCAATCAATCAATCAATCAATCAATCAATCAATCAATCAATCAAAAAGATAATATTTGCTGTACGATTCCGTTCTCGAACAGCTGATTTTCACGTTTGATGGATGCATTCGCTTGGCATAGCCTTATCATTAATAGACGACCTTGGGGGAACGCGCGCAATGTATCCGACGTGCCCGAGTATTTCCCTGTTTGCCCGACACAAAAAGATTAATCATGTCGTTCTATAGCAGCTGATGCGGGCAGTACTCTTCCTTGATTGCTCAAATGCTTATAATGTAGCACGCTGCTTGGGAGAAGCTCCGGCGAAAACAAGGCTACAAAATATAAGCAGGAATAAAGAGCGGCGCTGTAACCATTCCCGCTATCGACATCGCATCACGGGAAGCAACACACAGTGCATCAAATCCCTGACATCCTGTGTTTGCCGTGACGTAGCTCGTGCGTCAGAGGCCCTATGTTAAACATGGATGCGCGTGTTTTGGCATGAGCGTTACGCAAGCGTTTCTACTGTTACGTCGATTTCATCGCAGGAAGCTCGTAATACGTGACTTCGACCTTCTAAATTAAGCATGCGTAATGAATTCATTGTGGCCAAGCGATAAGCCAAAAAACTCATTTGTTATTTTCATGCAGCATGGAGGGTTCAGATTTGTCTGCCTCCCGCGTCCTCGAAAGGGCTTCCCTAAGATATGCGTTGTGCTTTCGAAAGAAGACTCAGCTATTTACGATCGCAAATAATTATGCAAGCCCTCATCGGGACTAGTACATGAAGCGGGGCCCAGCGTCGGGCAGTTTAAAATCATATGTCGTTTAAAATATGATGTTATGCGCCATTACGCCGATGCGTAAAGTACAAGGTGCTTTGAGCGCGGTGAACAATTATGTTTTATAAATGAGGTGCCGATCAGCAGTAAAAGACGAGTTGCGTGCACTGAGTCCCAACGCATCCCGACTAAGTTTCGCACTTTTACTGTCTTCGCATTATTGCATTGATTCCGAACAGTGTTAATATAACCGAGCAAATAAATGGAACGCAAGATGCGTGATTTCGTAGATTATTTAACTACCCGCGCTGCTCCATTAGTTCAATTCGCTCTTAGCATAATTTTACACTATCTCAGACAATATATCTTTGTTTTGCTCGTAACAGTATTTCGTAAGTCCCAATAGAGACCACGAAGGGCTTATTTTTTACGTCACAATTGCGCCACTTACATACATATACCTCGTTGAACCTAGCAGATCTCACACTACGAGGCGTTCATGTTCATTTTCGCTAGAAAAGAACGAATAGAAGATAACCTAAAACGTCCGCTCCGGCTTTGCCCTACAAGGTCTGTAACACTGGTCGCTGCGGAACCTCAACGGCTCTAAAAAGTTCTCACACTGGCACAGCTTGCGGAGTGATGTAGCTTGCATAGACTGTCACACGTTAAACAACCCGTCAGCGATGGGCTTCATTCCTGAATACGGCCATTGTACAACGAATTAAAACATGTAGATGAACGCTATCGCGCAGCAGCGTGATTGCTTTAGTAGAGTTATAATAATTTTGATAAAACAATAACTCACGAATCAAGTTAGTCCATGTGTGATGTAAAATATGTTAGATACATAATTTTTTTTTATCCCAGGTTGCTGGTGATCGATAAACAAAAGTGAACGTTTGAAGCATATTTCTATGATACATTTGTTAACAGCTTAAGTACACGGGTGACCTTCATATCTTAAGTAGATAACCTAAAGTATCTCTGGTCTGGCAACAGGTACTTGTTCTTAACCCGGCTTTGAGCAGAGAAGCAAGCAATCAAGACGAAATTTCGCGAATGGCTCTCTTCGTGTACAACCCAGTCTATAATGCGTGATCACAATGTGACTCAGCTGAGTATAGTCGAAATACAAGTGAGCAAACACTGCAGCGCGTTAACTCTCTTTGCGCCAGCATCGAATACACAATGACTTCACGGCAAGTCGAGCGCGTAAGAACGTGACCTCGGTGAGGCTTTCCGCCGGTTACGCGAACGCAACACGCAGCCGCTCGCACGCTACGTAGCCTTCTGAATGAAAATAAACGGTTGCGCAATGTGCGAAAGGAGTTTTCGTCGAACCATGGACTTCAGTGTGGCAAAAATACCTTTATCGAAAGGCCTAGGTGTGCTACTGGTCTCACGTTGTTGCTCGAGGAAAGTGATCAGGTAAACTTTGTTTAGAATGAATGGAGGAATCGCTCAAAACGGCAGAGATCAAAATAAAGCGCTAAACGTCAGGTGCAAGCAAGCGTGCTCCAACACGTGCGCGCGTTCAGTGGCGAGATAATTCTAGTATTTGTCTTCGGCTTTCTAGTAGAATACCGAAACAGAACGCGTAACATCACTATGTGTTTGGATACTCTAATGCAAGGCGGCAGGAGTGGTTTCTTCATAGGTTGACAAAAAAAAAGGCGACCTGAAAAAAAAGTAATTCTTCGAAAATCCAAGACGTTTCGGCTTTTATACGGAGGCCTTGTTCACTATGCGCAAGCCATTGGCCCCATTGTGAAGATATCTTTGTATGGAAGCCGTAACGTCTTCCCTATTTGAAGCTTTATCTGGTCGATGTATGCCCCACTTTGAATGTGGCTTCCTATGGAAGCCGAAGCGTCTTGCGCTTTTGAAATTTTATTTGGTCGATGTACGTGTGTCTTTTGTCATGTTTCTTACCCACCCGGCGGGAATCTGTGGAACTCACGATTTACTTCGACGTGGGTTTTATCGAAATTGTTTCTTCCATTCCACTTCAATTCTGCTTCTTAAAAAAATGTGGGCCTTCTGAACTACTTTCCGTTTTCACAAACGCCAAGATTCTCTTTACTGGACCACCTGAAAATCAGGGGCCGAAGTCACAACAATTTGTTTTTTGGGAACGTTCTTTAACCAAGATCCAGTATCAGGCTTGGCTAAAATGTTCCCTTACGGATTCATTTTAGCGTAAAATATATTTTTTTATGAATACGAGTATGTCTCTTTAAAACGCACCTGTACTTTGGCATAACATATATGAAAGGGAAAATAGAGGACCACCCCGGACCAGGACGAATTTTTCGGCAACTAGGAGGCTTTAATTCAGAGAAATCCGTCTGTATTTCCTTGTGGCTTCGTGCTACAAACGGGTGGTTGTGTATTTTCCCTTTCTTAACCCTTCCGCCACCTTGCGGGGTTCCGCAGAACTGATTTGCAGTACAACTTATACATATTGGATTTAGGTTTTGACCAGCAAAAACTGAACTAACCTAGGCCATTTACGTCTGGCCAACGTTGGGTCAACAGTGGTATATTTATGTTTTTACAGGTACTGTTCCCCCTGGTTTGAGACATTGCAGGAGTGTTTATATAAAGTAAGACAAACCTAACATCGAAACACATAGTGAGCCGTTTGCTTTGGAAACCGTACATGGGGAAGTCGTCGAAAATAGCTATTAAGTTTATTACAAGTGACAAAGGTGCACGCAAAAAAAAGAATATCTATGGCAATCAAGGGAAGACCGGAATGGCACTATGTTCAAAGGATGGGACGGGACGTCTATACGAGTATAGTGACCAGTGGAAGAAATAAGGGCAGCTCTACAAGCGGATATATGCACACTTTTATGTAGCATGATAGACCGATCACACTTTCGTCGATGTTCTAAGCAATTGACTGACATGATGTGGTAATGCACTGAAGGAAAAAGTGGCGGTGCTAACGGTTAAAAATAAATGTGATAGCTTCCCGTTAGACGGACATGAGCTGATCTTCGGTATGGAGAAGATGAGGTGACCACATAACTGACGCATATTCAAGAAGAGGCCTGACCAACGATTTATATAGGTTAGCTTGTATTCCTTATTCATGCCCTTTAAAGTTCTTCTTAAGTAATCTACTTTTCAAACGAGTATTTGCAACTAAAGTATAGGATCGTGCCACTTTACGTTAGAATAGAATACAACACCAACGTACTTAAATGTCTGGACACTTTCTAGTGTGTAGCGCTGTAGTTCATAGCGCTTCAAGCGTGAGAAACGGACACGCTTTTGTTTTTTGGCAGAAAAGATTCAAGAAGCTTTAGTATCTACGCATATGGGAACAGGCTTGTTTGGCAACACCATGTTTAAGTAGTAATCTTGTGCTTCTAAAATAGGATGCAGAGCAGCGTCACTTCTAGTAGTTGGCTCGTAGCCCGTGTTGATTTATCGATGCTAATCGTCACGTGCTGGCGATTGAAACATCCAGCAGGTTCTTTCTCCACGCGCCTGGCGCTGTTGTAAAAATTGCCGCTTTTTCCTCTGGCAATACGCCAAACCAGCCGAGCATCGCAGAAGCGCGACACACGACACTTTGAGCGTGCCTTTTCGTTGTAGTCCGTTGCCTTCATAAATATCTGATCCTCGAAGCTGATTTACCCGGATACCAGCGGCACCTCCTATACAGACTGCGTTTTCCGTGTCCTGCCTCACAGCCGAAGAAAATGGCTGCTATAAAACCCATTCGTCAAACAAACAAGAGAAAAGGAAACACAGGAAACGACAATCATCAGAATAGCGGCGCACGTGGCATAGGCGTGCATCAACGATGATACAAATAAATTACCTTGGAAGTATTTCTACGCCATCTCTGGCACCGATTCCGGCTCAGAGGAGCTTTAGAGTACAGCGAAGGTTACAGGTAGTCGAGTGATTAGAATTGCCATCAAACGTTAGATTCTTGAGGTTTTGCGTGCCAAAACCACGGTATGATTATGAGGCACGCCGTAGTGAGGGACTCCGCATTGATTTTCAGCAGTTGAAGTTTTTAACGTGTACCTAAATCTAAGCACGTGGGTGTTCTTGCATCTGGCCCCCATCGAAATTGGACCGCTGCAGAATTTCAAACAAGACTTAACTGTCTAGGAAGGAATGCTATAGTCTAGTTAGGCACATCTTATTGGCTATGATGTGAACATTGTGCTTTCTTTCTTATATTTTTGCTGGCAATGGCTACTTCTGTTTCCTTGCAAAACAGCACATAGAGAGTAGTGCCACGGCTCAGAGACATGAAATAACTGACACACCTATTTGAAACTAGAAGGAGGCATAAAATAAATCTTAGGATGAGCGCGAACAGATATAGACTGCCACAAATTCCACTGACAAAAGTTTGTCGCTTTTTTATAAATGCAGTAAAAATTGGCAAAGGAAAAAAGATATTAATAAGCTGCAATTTGTGCATACTGCTATGATTCTGTTTTGAGCATTACTAAATTGTTTGGCAGAAGTTCGAACAATGAAGAATCAAGAAAATTAATTGTTTTTACGTCTGGAATTACTTGCGCATTGATCTTTACTGAAACGTGACAATTTTCGCATTGTGCGAACGGCAGATAACAAATGACGGAACGCGAAAAAAATGGTTTTAATTTAAATAAACGCAAGTGCGCATCTTGTTACTAACACGATATTCCAACAATGAATTCGACAGAAGAGCACTCCAACGGTGCCATATACACTGGCCTAACCAAAACGTGCTTCGTTCACAGAAATTTTTTTTTTATCCTAGCCGAGCTGTAGAACGTTAACTTGCTCCAATGAATCGCAGTGGTCGAGCAGAAAGATGTAGGAGGCATCAGTCGACGCAGATTAGCGCGCGAAGACGCAATAGGTCCGTGATGCCAGCGGCATCATTGGCCTGTACTGGTTGTTCAGACGGCCAGACTTTGGTTTCCATTCTTTTCATTCTGAATGCACTGTCTTGTTTATGCGATTTTGGTCAGAAAAACCAACATAGAATGGTTCCGTGGAAGACGTTTTCCAGTCACGCTATGGGCTTCCCATACATTCACGCACGCAAGGAAAAAATGATACCTTCAACTCTTAGCAACCCACAAACCAATAAAAGAAGTCCTTGAAAAAAAAAAAAAAACTGAGCGTAAGGACTGCAGTTGACGGTGAAAGGAGGAGGAGGAGAGGTTGAGGAAAGGAAAAGGCGCAACTTCTGCAACCCTAATTGGGAGCACGGCTCAGCGCCTAACGGTGAAAGTCAGTTTCTATTTCGATGACACGTTCCTCTTTCTTGTTTTTTATGGTTAAGAATGAATGCCGCCGCAGTGTGGAAGGAATCCATGCAGTCGAATTACCGAGCTTATTTGTCAAGCAAAAAGCCCGAAGACGTAAGCTGGTTGAAGAGCCACACTAAATATAGCACGACATTTTGTGTATAGGAAATAAGACGCTACTGACAGAAGCCACAGCTGACAAGAGTTGTGAGAAGACAACAGGAGGATCGACGACGACCTGTGCCTCCGAGCCAAGAACAGCCACCGATGATATCGCACCCGCGCTGCTGGCACCAACCTTGAAGGCACCCCGTTCTCGTATTCGAGTCCCGGCTCCTAAATTTCCGTCGCCCAACGACCATCGTAATTGCACCGGCTTATCGGCGATTGCATCTGGAGTATTGAGCTGTTTGTCAAGTCTGCTACTATCGGCTCGCGAAAAGAAAGACAAACAGGAAAAAAAAATAAAAGGCATAAGCACTCATCTTTTAAACAGTACAAACAAGCTACGTGACAGGATGCAGCCAGCTCGGGATATGTAATCATATGCTTCCCATTCGGAAGGTCACATTCCTTTGTTTTGACTACGTGGCTGAAATGAAAGAAAGCCGGGGAATCATGACCGCCATTGTTCGTGTTTGTGTCGCCAACTTTAGACGCTAAAGATCCGCCATTATTTCCACACAAAAGGTAGGCGGGAGAACAAAGACTTAGAAACAAAATAGGGAACTATATCGTTTAAGTCGAGGAAGTGGCGTTTTCGATTTCCGTGCGCAAAAGAAAGATCTTACCACCGCCTTTCTTAGGAAGTGTTTTCTCGTTTATAATGAATAAGATGCTGGCATGCGGCCAGTATTTTGTGGGAAACAGCGCTCAATTGATTTCGAACACATAGACAACATAATAATCCGAGGGCATGTATGGGTTAAAGGGAGCTGACAGTACTCGTGCTTCACGGGAATTCGGTTCCAGAAACTAGACTGTTGGTAGCACAGCTTGGTAAAAAGTGAGATGCTTGCGAAACTAAATCGGTTAGTAAATAAATACACGGACCAATGTTAACAATAATTTTGCTCCCGTCGTTCTTCTTTAGGCGTGTCCAGTGCGGCCCTGTACAAGGACATCGCCGGATGTACGACCCCGGAAGCTGAGAAGTGCGGATACGACTTCGTGCCCTACTTCCTCACGCCTAAGCTAGCCGATGATGCCAAGGGCCTTGCAGCGCAGTGCACGTAAGTAGTCTTAGCGGACGAAATCTATAGGTGACTGGCTAATCGCTTGCTAATACTGCCTCAGGCTTCTACACACTGTTCCGGCAGACATGAGTAGTTCGTGTTAAGATTGCGCAACAGGCAAACGTAGTACAAGAATGCAGGGGACGTTCGCAGTCCTGTGCACTTGTTATCATACATTTGTTTGTGGGTGCTGCACCGACAAGGCTTCGAAATGAATGAATGCCATCTAACCAAGTTTTTCAATCAAACTGCACGTTTCCGTACCCTAAAGAGCGCAGCAGTTGTACTTCCGGTCGCCATTACATGCTCGCGATTCAGGTGAATGAGCAGAAACTTCGCGTATGAGGCCGTTGCGAGAGCGGCACGTCAGTGTTGACTGTGGTTCAGGCAGTAGTTATGCTGGCAAAATAATGAGTGCCGCGAAGCGGCATGGCTTAGGCTACTGGCCCACTCGGTTACGCGTGGTGCCAGCACTGGCAAATAGCGATACTTATCCAACGTCAGGCAGAAGCTTTCCCTGTAATTCAAATTTTGGTGGTGGTATGACGTCATGCATGGTGTTCCTGTAAGGTCACGTGACTCCCCGCATTGATGGGGACAAGAAGTTTCACTGTTGCGCTGTTTAGGATACAGAGACAGGCATTTCATCCCGTTATGAACCTGTTACGCTACAGAACCCGTTACGCTATACGGAACGCTATATTCACCGATCCATTGCAGCATGTGTGAAGCCTATTTAAATACACTGAAAAACGGAAGCGCAGCGTCAAAGAAGAGGTTTTCATGAACACCTACTGCACGTCACCGTCGGCAACCAAAAAATATGGTGTTCTTTTCGCGTGGAATGTTAGAGGGAGTTAATGCTACTAAGTGTAGTCATGCCTACGTAGGTATATCGTGTTATTATATGTTGTTCCGCTGTTGTGGAGCCATGAAGAATACCTTCCTACAGAATGCACGCGCCATGAAATATAGGGGCTGTGCTTTTCTACCACCCACCGCAAAAGAAAAAGATGTGCGGTCAGTGATCGCGTCTTACAAATCTGAAGGTATTCAAGGGAGAGTCACCGAGTATTTAATGTTGCAGTGTTACTTGCAAGGTATTACAACAGAATTCGTTGCGTCTATATAATATGTAATAAATATACAGACATGAACCCTAGTCATATACAATTTCGGCTTTGGCCAAATTTCGCTGCTTCTTGCGGTGGACCCCAAACGCTATAAATAACACATTCGTACGTGATCTAGGCCACCACGTTGTACTTACAGTGCCTTCGATTGTCATTGCAGGTTGTTCAAGAGACAACTGAAATGCGGTGAAGACTTCGCCGTCAAGTGCTTGGACGGTCTGCCCAAGGGCGTCATCCTCCTTATGCTCAGGGCAGCCGTCGACGAGTACGGCATGTTCTGTAACACCACCAATCCGAAGCATAAAGGTCAGTACACACATAGATATATCACGTGCGCCGTACTGCGTATTTCTTATTTTAGTATCCCACGCTTTATGTGATTGAGTATGGCAGCGTTTTCTGAACTTTTACGCAATGTCATGTAAATTACTTAAGCGTCGTCGCATCAAAAGTCTGTCCATGCTCTGTCGAACGCTGACGCAGCAGTTGCCTATTAAAGAGACTATAATACACCCATAATACACGGAATAGCCGGATAGCGAATGCACAAAGCGTGTGTGAACGAAAAGTTTTGCGAAGTCATCATAATTGTACCTATTCACACAAAGTTTGCACTGTAGAGTTGTTGGTCTGACCAAATTTCAACGGATGCTGATGCTCAGCATATCGTTTGCAAAGGCGGCGGGCCGATGACAGGGCCTCGTTAATTCCGGCCCAGAAATCTGAAGGCATAGAAGTAATGGACAAGGGAAAAATTTAATGGCTCCTGTAATGCAACAAATTATGAAGCAAATGATGGAATTGTGGGTTAGCCGTCATGTTCATGGTATTAGAAGCCCGATTGTACTGAAGTAACAGCTGCAGTTCTGTCAATAGTTCAGTATAAAAGGGCTCATCATTACAGATACGGCATGAATGTATCTAGCATATCCGGTTCGCATTTTGCACAATGTCATCTCTGCGGGATCCGTTTGGCACCAAGGAATATTAGGCAATGTGACATGCAGGAAAGCCTGAAAAAAAAAAAAACGTTGTTTCTACACTAAAGTGTCATCTGCTACAATTCAATAGCCATGGTGCCTGGTTATGAAAGCTTTCACATTTCCAAAATTCTCATGAAATCTGCGGCGTTACATTGTAGTGGCTCGAAGGTTATCGGCAATTGGCGTCAGATAGGCAGAACGGCTTGTTTAACAATGGTTGTCAATCAGCAATCAGGGTTCCAATTTGTTGTGTTTTAGTTTAACGCTCTCTTACGATGTGTGTACATCTCGTTTACTCGATGCATGCCAATTAAGAAACAGAAGAGCACATTAATCATTGGCCTCATGCTTGAAAACATGTTAATAAATTCTACCAAGTGCATTCGGCTCAGGTAATAGGTGGCAGCACCAGCCAACTAAATATTGAGGTTGTGGGTCCTAGTTGGAACTTAGCGGGGGAAGAAACAGGACTCACGTAAAGTTTGAGCGCAGCAGGACTTCCTTTCGCCTGCTTTTCGTGAAATTTGCTTTCTACCTTGCTCCCTATGCAGAATACTTGGACAGCATAAAGTGCATCAACAAGGCTGGTCCTGGAATCCAGAAGTGCATGAGCGACATGTTCGTTGCCATGCACCGTGCTTCCAAGGCACCCGACCGTCAACAGATTCCATATTCCTGCTGGTGAGTAACAACCCACACTGTAAGATGAGCTTATCAGGGGTATAGCCAAGGGGGGGGGGGGGGGGTTGGGGGGGGGTTCAACCCCCCCCCGAAATTTTTCAGTTTTGCTTGCGTATATATACACGCACACGTACAAACGCACGCACGAAGATACATAAAGTATGGTTGAACCCCCCCCCCCCCCGAAAAAAATTTCTGGCTACGCCCCTGGAGCTTATACTTTAGTAAGAAAAATGGGTCACACACACGCGTATTCTATGTGATCGACCCCGAATAGTAGGGAATTCCGTGTCGACATGGAGAAGTACTTGTTGTAGCCTAACGCCTTCATAATCATCCGCAGTTTGAAAACTGCGGACGATTATGAAACAGTTGGGATCTAGGGACTTCTTATCACAATTCAGCTCACACGCGCCCCATTTCATTGCGCGCGTGCAATATGTTTCTGCAGGCTGATGTTCCTTACAAATATGCATATTTGCATGCCTATATTTACACTGAATGATTGGGGAGCGTCAGTAACATTTAGTCTAGCTCACACAGTGAGATCTGGAGGGTTGAGGCGGAAGCCGAAAGCTAGAGTGAAATGCGAGAGGGCGCGTCGCGTTGACACAAAAGGTGATTTGGTTTAAAATAGTAAAAGCGTTGCTATCAAGAAATTCATGTCTCTTATTAAGCGAAATCTACGGCCCATTCAATCGAAACACACATTTCGTACAATAATTTGCAAGAATGCTGTGTGTTCCAGATGAAAATATTCGTATTTGATATTCTCAATAGATACAGCGCCAACGATAAATAAGTTGAAAGGGAGACAATTATAGACGCGAAAAAAATGTAACCTGTGTTAACGCTGATTCGTATTCGTGAGTCTGGGGCTTTATCTTTGCTCTGTGCAGTCTCCCAAATCTTTAACTATCGTGCACGAACGACGATTTTTCTGTGCATGAGTGCCATATGACGGAGCCAAGTTGCATAAAAGGGTGACGGTAAGCGCATGCCCACAAAGCGCACTCAGCTGCGTCCATTGCTGGCCAGGCTGTTCCTTCTTGGGACGTCACCCCATAGTAGTGCACTTCAGACGAACCGTGTGTTTCGGCTTATCTCCTGAGTGGGGGGGAGGGGGGCGGGTATCTTCAAAATTTTATTTCCTCGATTGCTTGTAGCCACGTTCATATTCGGAGCGCAATATACGAGCAAAAGCATTCGCCTATTCACGCTGCCTGTTTGTCTGAAGTGCGCTCATACGGGGTAGCGTCCTTTATAAGAAACAGCCTTGTAGACGATGGGCCCCAGCTGAGGGCTCTTTGTGGGCATGCGCTTATCTTCATCCTGCTGGCAACTTGGCTCCGTCATAGTGTGCGGACGCACAGAAAATTCGCAGCTCGAGCGCGCTCGTTAAAGATTTAGGAGGCTGTGCACAAGTGTACAGCTTGAAAGAACGAGGCTTCTGAAGCAAACTCCCGCTACGAACATTGGTTTCATCGTTACCTTACTTGGTTACACAGATCTTCAATTTCATCCTTGGTAAACTTGTGTCCTCTCTAAGCAGCCCATTCGGAGTCCATATCGAAGAAGGTCATGTAACTCCTTAATGTTAATGAACGGCAGCAACAACAATAAATGCAGCATTCGAAATAGGCAGAAACAAGTGCAACAATCTTGCAAATTGTTGTTGTTCGTGTTGGAAAGAAATAGCGCAAGGAGTAATATAGGGCGAGGGAAATATGACGTCATACAAAGTGATTTGTTACCTCAAGAGTGGATTCAGTAATTTTTCATATTTGCTCATTTCTTCAACCTTTCTTCTCGCAGCTATTACCACGACTTCGTTGAATGTGCCGAGACCGCTCTGAACCGAGGCTGCAAGCTCCCGGCGGCGAAGAAGTTCTTCGATGACATCATCGATCACGTTTTCGGCGAGGTGCTCAGCCTGGCCTGCAACAAATACAAGAAGGGCACGGGCGCCTGCGATGCCCTGCCCGTCTTGTCCACCAAAGATGACTCGAAGGCTCGCGATAGGGGATTCATCGAGCCACTGGCCGTCATTGCTAGCAAGCTCGGTTAGGCATCGTTGCTGGGTAGTATATGTATACATATAGACATAGAAGTTGTAGACATATTCACGTCACAGGGGTAAGGGTGTGTCATGCTGGTGTGCTCAGGCAAGAGGTGGAATAACACTTTCTAATATATGTTCGTGAATAGGTGCTGTCACGTTGTGCGTTCTGGGGAGTCTGAGTAAGCCGACTACAGTTCCTTTTCTAATGATATCAGAATAGTATGTAGAGTCTGTCGGGACTCCTTTGGTGCTTGGTAGTGATACGACGTGGGTTAAACACACGCACACTAGATATGAATGTTGCAGGCCAAGACGGCTATTGTGCTGCCCCTTGTTTAAGAATGAAGGAACGTTTTCGCGAATAGCCAGATGAAGTCACGGTGAAAGAGAAATATAGAAGAGAATGTAGCTCTCGCATACCACCATGACAACCCTTACGGTTGTTGATTTCCGGATGTATTCTAGGCAGACCAATGTGCGAGTGCAGACCTCCCGCTGAAAAGCGCTTACATCGCGGAGTTAATGACGAGCACTCCGTGCGAGAGCAGCCACAAAGCCCACACGATGACCCTCCATGAATGAGCTCCGTGAGGGGTATAGCAGCTGGGAGCATTCGCAGCGCCACTCCTAGGACGCCCGTATAATCTGTGATGTCGCGTCATGGCCTTCGAGATGGCGCGCCCGCCCGGTGCGAAATCTCAGAGGCCATGCTTGCGTAACCGATCAAGGTGATCTGGGCAACGTCTGAGAGGTGGCGCTGCCAGGCAAGGATGTCCCGCGAGCGGGTCCTTGACACTAGACAGTTGACAAGTAGCGCTTTCCTTCGCGAAGTCTGTCGCTTGTAATAGGTCCCTATCGTCTGTATCGCGGTGATCATAACTCATCTGGCGTGTAAGCGCGTGCATGCTGCGTAGAAGTTCGTGCGTTGGAATTTAGTCTCTTGCTGGCATCTTAGTTAAATCATGGTCGTTCGATAAAAATACTTAGTTCCCACTACGTCATTTCGAAACGTTCGTTAACAATTAGCCTGGAAATGTAAAATGTCTACATTTGCTTTGTGTAAAAAATCCGGAGACATTTGACAATCAGTGCATATAAAAATGGTGAACAGGCAATTATTTTTTAACACGTACAAAAATATAGTATGCCTTCAGAAGCCGTTCATCGTCGGATACATCGTACACATAATAGTAAAATTTAAAAAAAAATCGAATATTTTACCTAACAAGTAACAGCTGACATGCTTCCTGGCAGTTATCAATTCCATTGTATTACCGACGAATGCACCAGCATTAGGAATTGTTAGAACCGAGTGAAATGGTTGTGTTGTTTGAGACGAATAGCCATGCATGCTTCGTGTGATGTGTGTACATAAATGTGATCATCAAGAGCATGTTAATTTCCGAAAGCGATACTTGTTTGTTTTGCTTGTATGCACGAAATAAAATATCACATCGTCAACACACCGACAAAAGCTTCTTGGTTATTTATACTATATATATGAAAAAGCATGAGAAGGCAGCTTCTCAGCCTTTTTGCTAACATTAAAGTGTAAGCTTCTTGCTGCCACTGGACGATCCCTGAGGTAGGTGGGGTGAGGGGAATCTTCGGGGCTCGGTAGAGGAGAAGAACTGTAGAGGAGGAGGATGAAGGAATGAACAAAAACAGACTTGCGTTCCGTATACAACCCTACCCTGGGGAAAAGCGATTAATGAATGAAATGAAAGAAATAATAGGGAAGAGAGTGTTCTGAGGGTGTGAAAGATATTTTCTCCATTACACACCTACACAATTCACGACTAAAGCAGGTCAGTTTTGAAAACTGAGGCAATGCCCGCTGGCTTTGCCGGCCTGCGACGCTCCACTGTGCTTGGCTATATGAGGCCTGAGCTGGATCCCAACAAACGTCTGAAAACGATTGATCACGTCGCAAGATATTGCCAATATGTTAGCTCACCGAGACCCTTTCTAAGCGTATACCTTCAATCCATTCAATTTAACGCCCGAGAAGACCTGCAACACGTTTTCTGTGACTGCAGGCAATACGTATCAGAGAGACAATCTCTGAAGGCGGCATTATACCTTCCACGGGACTCGGGCTTTGAATTTCGGCCTATTCTCGACCCATGGCAAATAACCCCTGTGCGTTGCGCGCCACGAAAGCGCTGTTGACGTTTTTGCGGGCCACGAGCCTTAGTGAAACTTTGTAAATAGTGTAATATGTGTGTGTGCGTGTGTGTGTGTGTGTGTGTGTGTGTGTGTGTGTGTGTGTGTGTGTGTGTGTGCGCGGCTGTATGCTCTGTTAAGTGTTTATCAGTCTATATATCATAATGATCGCCCAGCAGATTGAGTAGCATGTCAGGCGAATAGCCACGCTAACGTATCCAGCATTTCATTAAAGCATGTTTCAATCTCCCTCTCTCTCAGACTAAACTGATAACTGGTCAGGCAGTCGAGCTACACAGACGTTTAGAGTGTTCGTGAAAAAAATGGCGGGCAATGTTGTTAGAAGCGGGGTTATTTCAGGCGCTGCTCTGTAAATGCAGAAACAATGGCGTACGTCAGTCGAGGAAAGAAATACCGGAAGAAACTGTCAGAATGCTACACAACAGCAGGTGCGATGAAACCTGCAATGAGACCATTTGTTGCTATTGCGTTTCTAAGAGGGCTCTCAGAAAGGCCAGCATTATCATCAATGGATAGCTCAAGCGGCAGCTGTTACGACGTGCTAGAGTGTTATCTGTTTGCAGGTGCAGCTTTTGACAGGTTTAGGGGGACACTAAAGAAAAACAAACTGACTTTTTTTCATGTTATTCCATTTATGTGCGCGCTTTCAACATATCAGCATAACACGTGACAAGGAGTTGCTACCTTGAAGAAGGCAATACCACTTGTCGTAACGTTGACACACCGTGTTCAAGGATTTTTCATCTCTTGAATCTTCCATCTTCTCCTGAACTTCTGCGTTAGTTGGACAAACAGAAGGTAGGAAGATGGCTAAAATCTGCTTAACTGCCACTTTGCGCCACACCACTGTACTACGATGAAGTCCTGCACCCATTCCTGCGGATGTGCACGAGCTACAGGTGTTGTTAATCGGTGAGCACGTCCCTAAAGAATACAAGCAACGCGTAATACAAATATATTGAATAGCAATAAAACGATTGAAGCATTAAGTATAAATAAGGGTCTCCGAGTTGTTAGGAGAAAATCATAAAATACTCTCAAGAAAATAATAAATGAAAAAAAAATTGCACCTCTGCACAGCTTGACATATTTATCCCGTGGTAATCAATAGATCTGCTTTTTTATGACAGAAGTCCAGTGACAGCAGTCAGCTGATTTGGACGAGCTCTGAAAGCGCGTTCCGAAAAATGTTTGCATGCGGCTTGTCGCGTGGACAAAGTTTTTTAGATACGACACTCCTCACTATGCTATCCGATACTGCTGGCGCATGGACGTCCTAGTTGTCGCTATCGGGTGTGCAGTTGTGTAGTATACATACACAGAAACAGCTAATACACGCCGCCCTCTCTTTAGGTAATTGCATCGCCAGCTAAGCGCATCTGTCAGAGATAAGGCTTAAAATTGCTGCTTCGCGTGCTGTCACAGCAAAGAGCGTCAAAACCCTTCGTCATTATGTCTGACGTGCAATTAAAAAAAAAACACAAGTGAGCGCGCTATTAATCGCGTCTCTTTTGACTTGAGATCACGCACGCTGGAATGTCGTGTAAAATATCTTAATACATCTTAACGCACATTGCTTCAAGTTGTTTATGACTGTACTGAACATTGCTAAATCTGCTGCTTGGGCGAGTTGGTTCATGATAAAGATATTTAACCAGCGCTGTGTGTGTGTGTTCCTTCTGAAGTGTTTCGTCTTTTTGCGATGGTAAATCTATCTTAACAATGTACTGCACATGCCTTGTCAGTTAGGTTTAACATATAATCTCATGTATGTTGTTGCCACAACGTCGGCATGTCAAGGTAATATATTTTCGATGATAGAATAAATTTCGATGGTATACTGTGGTAGGATCTCTCATATTTAAACGTACTGCAATGCATGCAGTCTAAAGATAACGTTTCATCGTGCTGCCATCATTTTAACAGTTAGAAGAATGGAAACCGAATGGGTTCAAGAGTAAAGGTTGCAGTAATATAGTTGCTACGTATGTAAAGCGTTTCTTCCCGCATTATTCGCTTGCACTTGGCGGACTTTTTGATTCTTGAACTGTAACTTGTGATAAACAAAGTTATTTCTTATTCCTCTGGAGTCCCGTCCCCGTCATTCAGCGGGGTACGAGCTCCGAAATATCTCCAGCAGCACGGATAGGGATTTCACAGTTGTGTATCACATTTAGCTGCCAAGGGGCCACCGGGGTGGCCTGGCGGTTACAGTGGTCGGCGGCTGACCCTAAAGACGTGCTTTCGGTACCAGCTGCGGCGGTCGCATTGCAGTCGAGTCGAAAGGCTAGAAGCCCCTGTACTGTGCCATATCAGTGTAAGTGAAGGAATTCCAGTTCGCGAAAGTTAAACGGAACCCTGCAATACGGCGGCTTTCATATTGTGATTCGCTTTGGGAGTTAACTCTTTCAAGTACTTTGAACAAAATTGTGTGCAGAACTTGCTTTTAAGCGCGAAGGTGTTCTTAGTCGAGGCTTTTATGTCTGGGGTCATCTTAACGCAGATAATAGGCGGGTATGTGCCACAGAAATAGGGTAAATCCCACTACTCACCGCGGATTCACTAAAAATGGAGAAGGAAACTCGTAATCAAACGGCTATGTGCCCCTGTGAGGCCGTGGTAAAGCTGATCATAAACGGGTATGTGCCACAGCAATTGGGTGAATCCTACTACTCCCCACTGGTTCACTAAACATGAAGAAGAAGAAACCGGTATGTACCACAGCAATTGGGTAAATCCCACCACTCGCCACTCGTCCACTAAAAATGAAGAAGGCAGCAGTTGAAGCCTCTTTGTAAACATCTCTTTAAGAGTGATATGGTCAAGATTCAATAAACTGTACTACCACCTCAAAGCTTAACAAAGAGTGTTAAATAAAGATACAACATATCTGAAAGACTCGCAAAAGATAGAAATGCGTTAGCCTGGCGAAGGGAAGGCCACCAGATTCGCCGTTTCATCAGTGCCCGTGCAGCGGAGCTGGTTGAATTTTTTTTTTCAATTGCGTCGACTAGAGCCTGTGTACATGAAAGATGCATGGAGGTTTGCATGAACTGAACCTCTTACGTAATAAATATGTCTTCATTTAACTTCGTTTTGCAGTGTACTGTCGCACATGACTACGTTGCTGGAGGCGCTACCTTGTTCGACGAGTCGTTCGTCCTGCGGCCTTCCGCAGGCAACGTCAAAAGCACAACATTTCTTTCATCAAAATAATATAATCGAAGACGAAACTGCACTACATTTCTAGCCTCAGATTTGATTGTACTTTTACAGGAACAAAAAAGTGAAGGATATCAGGATGAATAAATGAACATAATTTAAATCAGATTAATTACTATAAAACTGAAATATCAACGTATTATGGGTTTATTTTTGTGCAATACAATATCAAGCGCCTTGAAATTATGTTGCGTAAGTTTGACGCACTTACCGAATGTTCTTCGTAGACTGCGTGTGAAAGGGCCAGTTAGCCCTATAAACCATCAACCAAGTCAGCAGCCACGGCTACATACAACAGTTGAAAACACCGGGGCTGTCAGGGCGTCATATTACCCTCTTTTTCTGTCATACTTATTAGTGCAGACGTTAGGCAATTTTATTTGACAGTGCTTGCGGCTTTGTTGCGCATAGAAAGATTTCGGCAACTCATGAGTTGGATTCCTTTTAGGGATGGGAGCTTGATTGGTTAGAGGGGTACGAATCCACACGCGGTGCGCTGCAGTGCACACGTTTATTGCTTGAAAACTTCCAGACAGTTCCATTTAGCTGCGTGTTAACGGCTCTTGTAATAGAGACAAAGAAATGGACACATTTGTGCTATTAGTGTTTTAACATGGACTCCAATGAAGAGAGCAGATCAATATCGGAATGAGAAGGGTTCAAACAGTCATAAGAAGAGCCCGTAAAAACCGTGTGGGAGCGTCAATGAAAAAAAACAGAGGAATAGGAAAAGAAAAAGACATCGAAGAAATCCGTACGATATCCAAAGTCATCCCCTACTACGGCGCGGCTAGCAGTGATATCGTGACTCATAAAGTGGAATGGCTCATTCTCTTAATCTCTGCAGCCATGCGAGCTTTCCAGTGTGTTTGAACCAGTCGTCTTTACACTTGAAGGTGTATGACATAGTAAAGCCGTATTTATATGCAGATATTGCGAGTGCCCAAGATGCGCAACACCGCGGAAAACAGTTTCGCCCCCATTTGATTTATTAGTGCAAAGCGTTAAACATTAATATTGTCTCAAATATGCAAATCTGAGTGCGGCCATGTTTAGTTAAATATATGTATGGTAGAAAATGAGCGTAGAAAAGAGGCATGGCGCTTATTTGTTTTAGGTTCCTTAATGGCATGTTCTATCCGACAGTGTTAGCGTTATAGAACATTATAGTCGTTCGCGAGCCTCTTTACTGAACCTGTCTAATATTTAGCTTTTATGTTCTCTCTCTGGTACCTTTCCGAATGTTTTACAAAGTGTTTTTTAATTTCCCAAATTTACTTTATGTGTGCTCGTGCGTACAAATTTCTTGAGCTTGTATTTCGGAAGAACTAAGTTTCTGAGCGGAAACATATGCAAAGATTCTTGCGCTCCATTCAGATATGTGAAGCACCAGTTGGGACACGCGTATCTATCAGTGCACTCAGGTTGGCTTAACTGAAATATGCATCGTGAATGAACTGCAATGCAAGGCGACAGTCGTTTGGCGATGATTTGTGCATCCTCATTAGTTAGCGTCGATCCCCTTTTCGCATTCCAGGAACGAGAGTTTGCATCAATCACTATAGAAACACGCAGATAAGAATAGTCTCGGAATTCGTCATCACTCATAGGTGCCAACGATTGAAAACCTTAGACGGGGATTAGTACCTGCAATTAAATCATGATATGCTAGATGCGTTTTGGGATGTCGTATAAGATGTTACAAGAAAGATTGGCTGATTATGTTTCAAACTGCTATACGTGAGAACTGCACATCTGATATACGTTCTGTGACAACGTACAGCCGCGGCCACGTCTGTGAAGAGCGCGCGAGGCGACACTTTGCGGGGCGACACCTGCGGGGCGACACCTCGAGGCAATTTTGGGCTCTGACGTGGTGTGTCAGAAGCAAGCGCGGCCTAGTAGTCAGGCTGACCACGTCAGAGCCCGAAACTGCCTCAAGCTGTCGCCCCGCAGAGCAAATACCGGCTGCTCCTGCGCTCTACACAGACGTGGACGCGGCGGTACATAAGCGGCCCATCGATGAAAGTAATATATTCAGCTTATACACTCCTTATTATGTTGCTGCCCGCCATCTTACTCGATCTAAAACGAGCCTGTGCATTCAAAGATGTGGAAGAAAGAAGAGATGTACTAGGTAGGGCAATATTTTTACCTTTATCTATGGGGAAAAGTCATAGCAACATATTATAGGATATTTTACGGATGGTCTTCGGTGCCGTCATATTGGGCTGTAGTGCTGCCGTTTTCTACATTTAACAACTAAACGAAGAGTGCAACGGTGGACGCATATGCGGTAAAACTGTTGGGTTGATGAATTCAACGTTTTATCACCCTAATAATTCACGTCGCAATATACAAAAATAGCAAAACGTTCGTTTACCAGCCAAAGCTGGCGGCGCCCACGCGTCTTACGTAAAATCGTCTATATGAATTAACCTCTGGGATTAATGTCGGTCATAGTACCACTGTCTCCTCTCTAACATTTCAAGAGAGATAATGGGCTAACCATTGAGTCTTGAATTTACATACAGAAAATTCTTTATGTAGATCGCACATCATTTGCTGCAGTTAAGAATGGCTGTAAGCTCCATCGGGATGCAATCTGGACTATGTGACGTGTGATCTATCCGTAAATGAATAATAACCAAAAATCGTGTGATGTCACATATAGGGCGTTTGCTTCATTTCATCGAAAAAAAAGCAAAGTCTCCATTAAAAAGCATGATGAAACGGTGGGCACTATCATAAACGATAGAACCAAGCCCGTAGCCACGAATTTTTTTCGGGGGGGGGGGGGGGGGGCATTTGCTGAAAACCCTGACATTTTGAGAAAAACACCTAGTTTACTATTTATTTTTCGTAAAAACACCTACTTCACCTAAAATTGAGGGGGGGGGGTTACGGCCGCCCCCCCCCCCCTGGCTACGGGCCTGGATAGAACCTAACGAAACCAACATACACTGGAGCCAAGGAAAGCGTATGGGACATTATTCGTAGTCCTTAGGTGTGATGTAGTAATTGTGACATAAATTGAGAGGAATTAAAGTGGACGCAAAAGCAACGTTGCCGCCGGCAGGGAGCGAACCCGCAACCGTATCCAACAGCAGCAAGCGTTCCGCACAAGTTGGCATGGCTGCGAGCTACTCGGACTAATACACGCACAGAAATGCCAAGTGGCCGGGAGAGCGAACGCCGCCGTAGCTCAATTGTTAGAGCATCGGACGCGTTATCCGAAGGTTGGAGGTTAAGCGGTGCTTTTTCGCCCCTTTTGCTCTTTCGTCCCCTTTAATTCCTTTCCACTTATGTTCCAATTACTGCACCTTAGTTAAACACTGCAAATAAAGTCCCCTGTACTGTCCTTGACTTCATAGTCTGTTAGTTTCATTAGGCAGTGTTTAACAACAAAAAAAAAAAAAAGAAAAGAAAAAGCCCTTCATCCATTCCCATTGTGTCGTTCACTTATAAACGATATTTCATCTTTATTGATGTCTGAAGTCCTAGTGTATCTAGAGTGACATTATCGTTTTAAACAGAGGATGACAATATGTACCTAACCTAACACTTCGTAGAATGCGCAGGTTGTGGGTGTTCTTAACGCTACTTTAACTTTAGTCGTCCGACGCCGCTGTTTATTTCCCGATAACAAAGGCAACTTAGCTGAGAAATATATGCCGTTGACAGACTTAAAGGTGTATAGTAGTCTTTAGTGTTTTATAAATTTCTAATTTCATGAAGCACCTATTGAACGGATAGCGCGAAGGGCAGTTGTTTTATCACTGCCGGTAAAATCTGAACGACGAGTGCCGCTTTTTTTGAGCGGTGCAGTTGCCCAGAGTACGGCCTAATAATTTTCGCAACAGTAACCCTATGCAAACTAGGTAATCTTTCTGTATATATTTTTCTAACGCTTTTCTTTTCAGAGTGCAGGAGAAGGCGTGGTCGAGCTTGTAATTATCCGGATGGTATATGTGCATTTTTATTACTTATGCTACTTCTCATTAAATCTTTTCAATTGGCAATACCTTAATTGTTCTTTGAAGTAGTTGATTGAAGAAGTACCTGTCCATCGAGTGCACTGCCGCCTTGTTTAGTGAATATGTTAGGACGCCTCAAATTTGTCAACTGAAAATTTCGTTAAGCATGAGTTACAGCAATCCGGAATGTCAGGATGCGTACCATAGCATGAATAAATCCATTATAGCTTGGTTAATACACAGCAGAAACTGTTAGTTTTAGACATTCCTGGACATGTGAAGTCGCCACTAAAGGCACACACACAAACCGTTATACTAGACGGTCTTTATGCGGTGTTGGACTCAGTAAACATTAGTTGAAACTGTCTGAAACACATTTCTGTTCAAAGTTCTGACATTTTGCTCTATAGAATACAGTAGTGTATTGTGAGTGTATTATTAGCCATTCATCTTAGTCTGTACACACTTCAACACCACTGCATGAGCATCAAGGATTGCCGCCGCGGAGCTAGGACCGCCGGTATACGTCATTCGCCGCCGGTCGTGGCGAAACAATCGTTCCGACAGGCGGTCGCTACATAATCGTGCTTCTCGTCAGCACCGTCTTCGTTCAGCATGCGACATGGAGGTAGAGACGTCGATGCACCAGTTGTCACAGCGATGGTGGCTGTTCCTTCAGATTCCTTCTGATCCCATGTCCTACGTAATCGCACAAGTTTCTGGCGATTCGGTCGTCTCCAATTTAGCCGAGAGCGCCAGCTGGATGAGCACTGTAGAACAACCTATCTTAAATCGACCTGTTACCTTCTCAGAGAAGTTTTCTCAGAAAGGCTATAATGATAGACCTCATTTTTCTGCTCACAAGTGTTAATGAGCTAGGTCACTGATACATTTCTTGACAGCTTAACAGCAGACAGTGCAGTCGGGAATATGACAAAGCAGCAACGTCAAAACCGAAATCTATTCATTGGTTGGTTGGCAACAAATTTGCTGTATCATGGGTTATAATTTTTTTTCGTTGAACAACTCATAGGGAGGCTGTTTATTATGTGATTTCATTACAGTATAGACAAAACGTTCTATGAAGAGCAAAAGTGAATCTATGTTCTGAGATGTACAATAATATGACTCGTACGGATATTCCGCCGTGTTGCTATTGGCTGCAGATTTTTGTGGTTCGGTCTTATGAACAGTCGGGCGACACCAAATTGTTTGTAGGCTGTCAGGAACGAGTTTTTAGTGAAACTTACCTTGACCCAGAATGCATATGAGCTGCTTTGCTTGTGCCTTCACGAAAATGTGAAACCTCCCTAAAAAGAGGGAATATTAACCTAGCGAAGACTGTAAAATACAGCGGCTTCGTATTGAAAAGGAGCATGCTCAGCCCGAATGGTAACTATTCCTCATAGATTGCGTTACAGTTGAGTGTTTGCATGTCTTTGTCACTGAGCCATAACCCTGTGAACATCAGTTGTTTCTTGCGTTTTCCGCACTGAAGCCTGCAGCTGCAACCCGAGACTTCGCTTTGGACGTGCATCTCGGGAAATATACCACTACCATCCTAGGACCAACCGGTGCCTCCAAGGAGGATATAGCGGGAACTGCAATGGATTCACATCTGTGGTTGAGTGCGAGATAATCTGCATAGCGCAGTTGGGTTAGAGGCGCATCTTATGCAGGTTAGCGGAAACATACGACGTAATAAAGTTGTTCCTCGCGAAAGCGTTCAAGTTCGTGTCCTTACTTAGTGTGCCGGAGAAGAACTCAAATGAATTACCATAACACATAAACTGCGAACTCGATGCAACGTGGTCGTAGTATGGCTGAAAATTAAAATGTAGCCTGTCTGGTGTGCGGAATGCCGTAATGGGAGTAGCTGATGTTCTCAAATATACGACAGACGCATATCGAGAAATCCTTTCTTCTAGGCTGCATACATCGAATCATCTGACCCACCACAGGCTTATGTGTATCAACCGGGGGCGGGGAAGGGGGGGGGGGGGGCTGGCTTCAAGGGGGGCGCTAGCCCGCCCACTGAGAAAAGTTAGGAAGTCGGAGCCCCCGCCCCCCACTTTCGACAATGGTCGTTGTCGGCTGCAGAATAGAAAACTAACAAGTGGGGAAAAGTTTTACTTGAACGCAGCAATCGTGTAATTATGTAATAAAATTTGTCCTACGAATCAGCTGTGGCGACTGTCCTCCATGTTTCATGACCACGCACTGTATGCGCTCTGCGGCGCGGGCTGCCTATGCGACGCATTCGCGCCTTGCTCTCGAGTATTGCAGAGGAGGCTACCGCTCAGCAGGGGCTCTCTAACATTAGGGCAATCTGTCATGAATTTATTTTGCTCTGCTTGGCCTAAAATTTACGCAATCGGCGACGCGAATACGGGCGGGAACCAGTAAGCATCTTATAGCCCGACCAAAGGCTCTTCCTGTTTCAGGAAATTTAGATCGTTTCTTTTAAAACCAATCGCATCGCCACTGCTCCATATCCAAGATGCTGTTAGTTGATGACTGTGCAGAAGCGTCGAGTATTTTAGTTGTCCCGATCCAGGAGAGCTAAATAGGTTCCCGCTTTAGCCTCCGATTAACCTGCTTCACCTTGCTTATCATGTGGTAGCCTGCAGCGGTCGCGACGGCTTTTAACAAGGCTGTGGAGTCGAGCACATTGAGAAGCCCAGCTTTCAAGTTTGCCCGATAAGTTGGATCTACATGACCAGGGAGATGATTTGCGTCCAAGGTTTTCTGGGACTAAGAAGACTGCCGACCTGCGAAGGATTGTGTCTGTTCTTAATTATGTTTATTTCTCGCTCTATCTCTCTCAGCAAGGATGAGTTCACGGAGAGTTGGATACGAGCAAAAACAGCTCAGCATCGTTATTCGCAATGCCCACGAACTATAGGTGGCGCGCCGTGCTTTTCAAGATGGCGCCAGGAGGAGGGTCAACCCGTTTGTTAGCATAGGAACAGATAGTACGCGCGGACGTACGGCCCGTGCCGCTTTCACCGGATGAAGTCATGAGCTGTGCTGAATTGGATATGAGACTAAACTACTTTCCCGAACCATGGAAAGTGCTAAGTACTCGCCACCTAATTATTTGCTGTGGTGTGAAAGGTTATATTTCAGCTCCGTTACCGTGCATAACGATGCTTCGCGAAATCCTGTGCGTGCTACATAAAACTGCATAAACTAAAATTGACGTATGAGCAGAACGGCACTCCGAGGTAGCACGTACCGAGCCAACGTCTATAGATACGTTGTACCGAGCCTGCCCTACGGATTTGCCGCAGTAGTACGCCGCCAGCGAGAAGCGCCATCGCTGCTGCACGGGAGCGCACGTTTAACGTGGTGATGGTTTGCAAGCATAATACGCCGCCGTCATTACTTGTGCAGTCGGGAACGCGGAGTTAAGTCTTCAACGGAACACAAGCATTTACCTTCCCATTCAGTAGCGCTGGTGTCACAGCTATGCTGAGAGACTAGCCGTGTGCAATTCACTTCACTCGCATGTTGCAGGCTCGATCAGCACGATCGAAACACGAATATCGAAAAGAATGCGCACGTATCCTTTTCGCAACGTCGAAGAAGTTAGCCGAGAGGCGTGGATTGTGGCTGTGATTGCACGTTACAACGCTCTAACCATTTCGCTTCTCTGGTCGAGCTCGAGCGTGTTGGCGGCATGCGGCGCTCCATAATATCCACAATTGATACATGCAATGCACAAGAGGAACTACGCTTTCATTTTGATCTCGCTCAAGGATATTATACATTAAATACAATCAAAGTGACTTACGAGCGTGAAAGAACATTAACGCACGAGGGGACGTGAAGTGCAACTCGCTCCTCGTGAGTTAGCAGCTGATCGTTCACCGTCGCTGTCACTCTCGGTGCCTTCACAGTCTTCTACGTCCAGTGAAAAATCCTCGTCGTCAAGATGGTTTCTTTCACCATCACTGCTGAAAGCAATCTGAAGAATTTCCTCCGCCAAACAACTTCGACCACTCCGCGTCACCACGTTTACAATTACAGAGACGTCTGGGCGCGGAGAACATTTCGCTCTCAGGTCGGTCAACGAGCAAATCGCTTGCAGTGTGCTGCCACCTATCAACCAACGCACAAAAACAAGAGGCGCAGCGCTGGCTATGAAACCAACACAATGGCGAAGGACGGGAGGACGGTGTGGAAAGCGTTCGCTCCACGAAAGGCGTGGAGCAGACGCGTCCTCGAATGATTGAAACGTCGCTCGCACGATTAGTAACAGCGCTTTGCTGACAAAGGATAGAGGCATATTTTAATGTATCGACAACTTGAGATCGCTCAGTTTTACAAGAGCACATCGCGAGCCGGCGCGACCTCCCGCGTACAGTGTTATGGGATTCACGCACTACAAGAAACACTGACCAATGCTATATACAAGTAAAACAGGGTGAGCTTCAACTGAATATGTCAGACGATAACATTTAACTAACCTACGTGGCAACAGAAAGCCTCGCGAAACTGATAGTATGCGTACGCTGTGGCCTAGCATTGAAAGCGCGAGTCGCCACGTATTTTCACGAAAACTTCGCGCCTCGCAAGAACGAATCAGATTTTTCGTGTCACGGAGGGCCCGGTTTGTTCACTGATGCAGGGAACATGCCAAGTCGTAGTGTTCCTTCCTTGCCAACGCGTTAACACTGAGGTTAGCACAGCCGAACAAGGGAGCGACAGCATAGTGCTGCCATTTTGTCGTCTACTAACCCTCCTCGAGAGGACGCTCCTGAATTCCGGTTGGCGGCGCGACAGTCTATGGACATTGCGAATACTACGTCTGAAAGTACCTATTATACGCACATAAATCCATCTCTCCAGCTTCTCTAAGTAGCCGCTGCCAAAGTGGTTGGAAGGCAGCCTTCTTGAATTACGTTCAGAATGAGACACTGTCCCTAGCTATTACAAAAAAATTTAGTTATTCTTCAGCAAAGTAATGCGCTGTTTGTTGTGCACACTTCATTTTAACGCTGCGAATTTTCGCAGGCTTGTGACGTCACGTAAACGCATTAAGAACTTTTTAAGAACTAACTGCACGTTAAAAAAAAAAACGCCAGGCCTGCGCGGAAAGCGCAGCACAGTCACAGCGAAAGCTGGAAGAGCGGCATTTCTAGAGCCCGTTGTAAACTCTCTTGGGGCTACTAATACAGGCACACTAGCAAGGTATCCACTACGCCATAAATCACAATATTTGTGTAGTTGGGAAGCACCTACAACGCCATTATTTGTCATTCTGCGCTGGAACGAGGTACCAGCTACACATATATAAGGCATTATGTGCACTTTGTTTACGTGACGACTGACGGCGATGAAGAATTTTGGCTCAGCCCTTTGTAATGGGTTGGAAGCTTTAAACACTCACCAGTTACGTAATTCGCTTTATGTGGCACCCGGTCGCTATTTCACTCTCCCACCATGCAATATAACACACGTTGACGTGAAAAAGAGAGACAGAGAGAGGGGGGAAGAACTTTATTGAGACCCTGAGGAAATGGATCATGGGCTTATGGGCTGCCTTGGCAACCAATGCAAGTTCACTTGCGAGGAACCCACTACATTATAAATCATCATAATTTCTGTGAAGTGGGGAAGCAGCCACTATGCCATTTTTCATCATTCAACGGAGAGCCGTGGTACCCACTAAAAACATGTAAGGCATTACGCGCACTTTGTTGGTGTTGTGCCTGATGACGATGAAGAATTCTTGCAGAGCCCCTTGTAATGGGTTGGAAGCATCCAACAGCCCACTCGTTGCGCAATTCGCGTTGTGTGACGCCTGGTTACAGAATTCGCGTTGTGCGACGCTTGGTCCTTATTTTACTCTTCTACCACGCTATATTGCATGTGTTAATGTGGTTCCTTCCCGACATGAAGCCTGTATAGGGTCTTTTTGCATGGCAGTTCCAAGCACCGGCATGGCTCTGAGGTACAACACTGGGCTCCCACGCAGAGGACCCAGATTCGAAGTCCGTTCCATCCTGGAATTTTTTTATTTCGTTTTTTTTTCTTACTTCGAGCGATAGTGGTTACGGACACCGGTGGCGGCGGCGGCGGACAACTACGGCGCCGAAAACGGCCGCTGAAATTATCTCATAACAGCTTTCGCTGTAAAACAAACAGTAGATCCTAGAAGCACAGGCCACGAGAAAGGGTCAGTACCGCGATGGCGCGCAACTTATGGGAAACAACGACTGGCCTTCAATATAACGTACCTTTTAAGCAAATATCAGAACCAGGGCGTTGGTTTTAACAATTTCTGTAAAAAAAGAGTTGCGCAAATATTTTATGCCTGAACTGCACTAAAAATTGCTATCTGTTCCTACCGCTACGCACTTCTTTCATTGTACAATGTAATATTTTTTAAAAGTATTTGTGCTTCAAGAATATGTCGATATAAATCTGTGTAAAGCCAGGATGTTTAAATGTACGCATCATGATCCGACGTCATTGCTTTTAGCACACTGCTCTTTCCATTTATGTATGCGCGTGTACACAGTGTATATATGTATGTCACATGTTTACCAATATTTTATGTCCTTACTTTGTGTTTTGTAGCGTTAGCTGCATTGGCCTAGCCGAGCCAGTTTCGCACGCCTCCTCAAGAGCCGTGGTGCGCAAGCGCGAGGATGAGTGATGTCACACAGCTGGCGCACCGGAGACGGCTCCTCCCGCGCACTCCGCCGCCGCCGCGCGCTACTCGTCGCCGCCGGTCTGCGCTTTCCAGAGGAGTGACGTCGTAGCAATGGCAGACGTACTGGCGCCGGCGCCCGCGCAGCTATGCGCCTTGCAGTGCAGTCACCGTCTGACACTGCGCGGAGCCGCTTGATAGCGCCTCTGACTGGCGTTTGCCAGTATGGTATATCCATGGAGAAGCAGAGCGCAAATGCTGCTCAACGGCGCAGAAGAGCGGAGAAGCTTAACTCATCGGCACCCGAAGTAGTTGGCAGGCAAAATAAATGTACATGTACATAATACGTATACCGTGTGTGTTTCATTGGAGCAGCAGTAAGCACGATAATCAAGGTAATGCTAGACAATCAGGAAAGCTAAGAATAATCAGCTGAAACTTTGCTAACGCTACGTTATCCTGGCATAGCCAAGCTAAGCCACTGCAACATTTTTTACTAATTTGAATATCCTTTGTTCATTATGTACTCTATTGTGCCTAGAATTGTATGTGTACGCTGCCTTGTGTATGGGCCACCAGGCACCTTCAAGCTGCATTTCGCTGCTTTTAGACTGGGGTGAGTCCCAGCTATTATGTTGGAAATAGGCTTTTCTTGATTCCTGAAGGAGGCGATTTTATGGCACAACGAAAAATTTTTGACGAATAGGGAAGAACAAATGGCGAACAGTATGCCGTATTGAAAATCGATGGATGTTTTATGCGTAATTTGTTGCGTCGTCTTACGAGGAGGCGCTGTGCGCATGACCCTGAAAGTTATTGAGCATGACCCATGGTGCGATGTTGTACGCATTCCAAATAAACACGGAGGCGTGGCGTTACATCCAGCCGCACGCGAATGGTCCATGTGAACCGCGACAGACGTCACGGCCCTGCAATGACCAATCGCCTGTGGTCACGTGCGACTGGATGTAATCCCACGCCTACGTGCTTATATTGGAACGCGTACAAGATGGCACCACCAATCTTAACAGGTAACAACGTATACAGGACGGAAGCAAACAATGCGGAGTAGTTTAACGTTAAAATTGCCCGAATGTTTTCAAAGAAACGTTGAGCGTACATAGTCTACGTAGGCGTTTTTACTTAGAGGCGCCGGAGGGGACGAGTAGAGTAGAGTAGATCCTATAACTTTGGCACACACCCACGCTGGGGGATTGGCCAAGAACCGGATAGTTTTTAAAATCTAATTGTTAAAGTAAAGCGTAGATTTTTTCTATTTACGAGTAAAGAAGTAAAATGGAAAAAAAATTAGGAATAGAAATAGAAAATCATATAAACAATGAAGCGGAGAATTTGAATAAAAAAGAATAAAGAAATTTTGAAAAGTAGAAAAACAAGAGAAAAGATTGATTCTATAGCCTAAATCTCTGTGAACCTTTAATAAACTCCTGCAGGGCATCGACAATCTTCCCGTCACTGTATCCAAGGGACAAAGCCCCGAATGAAAGTACATTTGGTGCGCTTAACTCCATTCTAAGCAGTCGGAAGACAGTACCTAAAGTCAATTTGCGCAAAGAAGAGTATCTGTTACAGTGAATCAGATAATGTTCTGTTGACTCATGTACTCCGCACAAAGAACAATTAGGGGAAGCTGCCAGACCAGCTCTGTGTAAATAAAAATTTAGGTATGGAGTCTGACAGCGTAGTCTAGTGATTGCGACTTCAATTGCTCTTGTTTGACATATTTTACTATTCCAATAATGATTCAAATGCTGCAATTCTAATGTGTTTGTTATTGACGGTGCATAAAATTCATCTAACAACAGTTTCCTCCTTAATCTCGCACCTATAATGAATGTTGATGCCAGTAATACCTGAATAACCGGGCCATTCAAAGATGTCTTTGCTAGCGTATCTGCCATTTCATTCATAATTAGCCCTTTATGTCCTGGAACCCAAACCAACTTGATCAAATTTATATGCGGTGGGACTAATGATTTGAAAACCCTCAGAACGTTCGATTCCTCATTTGCAGTTAGGGAGGAACTTACTGACCGAGAATCCGTCAAAATTACTGCAGACTTTATTGATGCTGTTAATTTACGGAGAGCTAGAATGATCGCTAAAAATTCTGCTACAAATACGGGCACAAAATCTGGAAGGTGAAGAGAAAATGACCAATCAAGAGCAGGGGAGAAAATCCCAATTCCACATTTTTCTTCACTCTGTGAAGCATCAGTCGCTATGACTGTCTTTATTGGCATATGTACCAGGTAATCACTTAATATAGCGTTTAAAAAGCGGGACGATATTAGTTTTGCATTTTTCGGAAAAGTGTCGTCAAATTGTATTTTAATATAGTTGTTGCTATTACTGATTAAAGGCATGTCCTTAATTTGAACGTTTAAAAAGTCAAGAAGACTCTGTATAACGAGAATTTGAGGCGTATGAGATCTCGGCCAATATACTCCAAAAAACAATTCAGGACTGGCAATAAAAATTCACCGCCATATCCACGAAGTGAATGATGTTAGGGGAGCTTGCTCGGAGATGATCGGGTAACCCGCGAGTGCTCCGTGCACATTCCTCTACCATCATATATAGACGTGACAACGTTGTTGTACATACATTACATGCACAATGTGTATTAATTTACGGTTGGATGCACTATATACATTTTGCTGAAGTATATATACATTTGGATTAACTATAAACATTATATATACACAAAAGATGTTGTTTTATCAAGTTCAAACACATTCCTCTACCATCGTATATAAACGTGACTACGTTGTTATATATGCATTACATATACAATGTTTGTTAATGTAAGGCTGGATGCTCTATATACATTTTGATGAAGAATATATACATTTCGATGAACTATATGCATTACATATACACAAGAGATGTTCTTTTACAAAGTACAAGAAGGGCGTCCCTCGATGAGCTAGGGGACTCGTTTCCCTTTAAAGATGATTGCTTTATGATCAGTAAAGTATGTTGCCGAGGGATCATCGATGATGGGACGCAATGGAAAGTTCGAGAAGGCAACATCGATACAGGTGCCCCTGATGGTGGTGGGACGTTTGCAGTCGAACGATACGCATCGGAGAGCGTAACGTGACATCATGTGTTGGCTGGTTATTGGCAAGGCGAGATCTTCCCGAGCTGCTGCTGCGTTGCGAGCCCTTCGTGCTGCTGCCGTTCATGCTGCAGAGCGGCAACGAAGAGCGTTCACCTAGTGAGCTCCCGGCGAAGAGAAAGGAAGCGAGCGAAACGAGAGGCGCGGCCCTCGAGCAGTCACCTAACTAGCGCTTGCGCCGAGCGTGGTGTGTGCCGCCTTGAGCGGCGGCGCCATCTAGTGAGCATTCTTGAAATCATCGGAGAGAGCGCAGCTGCGCCGAGCGTGGTGTGTGCCGCCGCGCCGACGGTCACGCAGGTGAGGACAAGGCGCGAGCATAAGAAGCTTGGCGAGCAAGCTCCTAAAAACGCCAGGCCTGCGCGGAAAGCGCAGCACAGTCACAGCGAAAGCTGGAAGAGCGGCTTTTCTAGAGCGCGTTATAAACTCTCCTGTGGCTACTAATACAGGTACATTAGCAACGTACCCACTACGCCACAAAGCGTAATTTTTGGGAAGATTGGAAGCACCCAGCACGACATTATTCGTTGTACTGCGGAGAAGCGAGGTACCATATGTAAGCGATTATGTGCAGTTTGTTGATGCGGCGGTTGATGACGATGAATAAATATGGTTGCGCCCTTTGTAATGGGTTGGAAGCTTTAAACGACCCACTAGTTACGTAATGCATATTGTGTGACACCCGGTCGTTATTTAACTGTCCCACCACGCTTTATAGCACACTTTAACCGGAGAAACGTAGAGCGGAGAGAGAGAGAGAGAGAATTGACTTTATTGAGACCCTGAGGAAATGGATCATGGGAGCCTTATGGGCTTCCTTGGCAACCAACAGAAGTGCACTTGCGAGGAACCCACTTCGCTATAAATCATTGTAATTTTTGAGAAGTAGGGCAGTAGGCACTGTGCCATTTTTCGTCATTTTACAGACAGCCGTGGTACCTGCTAAACGCATGTAAGGCATTATGCGCACTTTGTTGATGATGTGCGTGATGACGATGAAGAATTATGGCAGAGCTCTTTGTAATGGGTTGGAAGCATTCAACAACCTACTCGTTGCGCAATTCGCATTGTGTGACGCCTGGTTACAGAATTCGCGTTGTGCGACGCTTGGTGCTTATTTTACTCTTCTACCACGCTATATTGCATATGCTAATGCGGTTCCTTCCCGACATGAAGCCTGTATATGACCTTTTTGCAAAGCAGTTTCAAGCACCGGCATGGCTCAGAGGTTGAATACTGGGCTCCCACGCAGAGGGGCCCGGGTTCGAACCTCGTTCCATCCTGGAATTTTTTTCTTATTTAGTTTTTTTCTTATTTCGAGCGATACTGGTTACGGACACCGGCGGCGGCAGCGGCGGCGGCGGCGGCGGCGGCGGACAACTACGGCACCAAAAACGGCCGGTGAAATGATCTCATAACAGCTTTCGCTGTAAAACTGTTGCTGAACGTCTTACGGGGGATTCATACAGCCTTAGAAATGACTGCGCTGCTAACAACTTAAAACGGGTAGCTAATGAGGGGAGCCTAGCTTCCAGATACAAGACCTTGATTGCTACAAATTTAGGAAGACCTAAACATAATCTCAAGGCTTGTCTTTCGAGGACTACAGGAGGATGAAGCTTATAAGCAGGAGCCCCAGCATATATGCACCCGAATTCAAGAACAGGGCGAACATACATGCAATATATCGATAAAAGCGTTTTTCTTCGAATACCTAACCGACTGTTGTTGATCTTCCTTAACAATCCAACCGCCCGAACGCCCTTCGCTGCGATATATTCAATGTGAGCCTTCCAGGACATAGATCGGTCGTATATCACGCCCAGATATTTTACTTTCTCAACTTGTGGAATATTCTCGACATGATAAGATAGCGACATGTAAATAGGGTCTTTCAATGGAAATGTTATTACAGAGCATTTGCTGACATTTAAATACAGATGTAGACCATCAAGCCAACGTTCTACGGATGATAAGTATGAGTGCAATATTTGGAATAGCTTGTGAATATCATCTGCTGATGAAAAAAATGCAATGTCATCAGCATACACATATGTGTGCACGTCCTCTTGTCGTGGAATAGAACTCATGAGAATATTAAATAATACCGGGGAAAGGACTGCCCCTTGCGGCACACCTCTTGATTGCACGTACGTAGAAGACGATATGCCGCTTTGGAAGCAATAAAATGTTCTATTTCGTAAAAATTCCGCAATCCATGCCTGAATATATTTTGGAAAATTCTGGTTGTGAAGCTGATTCATTAAAACGATGTGCTCAACACTATCATATGCTTTTGCGATATCCAGAGTGACTAACGCCGCATATTTTCTTTCACGCCTAGCTAATTGGATACGGCTTTCGAGGTCTATATGCGCCTGCCATATAGAGCATCCTGATCTAAAGCCAATTTGGGATGGATTTAAGATTTCTCTCTCATTAATAAAATTTATTATACGAATATTTAAAACTCTCTCGATTAATTTTACGAAATATGAAGTTAGCGCAATGGGCTTAATGTTGTCCAATACATACCCCTTATCCGAAACTTTAAGTAATGGTATTACCTTAGCTATTTTCCAATCTGATGGGAGCCATGCCATTTTTACTGAGTAATTGATTATGTCTAATAAATATTCTGGTGATTTCTTATTCATCATTTTCAGCATGGCCGATGTGACTCCGTCAGGGCCCGGAGCCGCTGATGGAATGCTAGCTAAAACCTGTGATAAATAAGCCGCCGAAATTTCTGTGAAGTCGTCATTACCTAATGTAAGCAAAGGACGTGGTGATAGTTGCGAAGAAAAGCGCTGCTCCAACCCCCTACCTATTGCTTCCAACGCATCTTTTATTTCTTCTGGAGTCAAAACGACATATTCGGCATTCATGGATCGCGGAGTCAGTTTCTTTTTACGTAGAAATCTATATAATGCGCGTTTATTGTTTGCCTTCGACAGAGAATCAAATGTCCGAATGTCGTAATCTTCTTTCGCCTTCGAAACTGTTCGTTTAAAAGCACCAGCGCAGAACTGGTAATCCTTCCAATTTTGAGGGCATTGATTGTACAACAGCTTTTTCCATGCTGCCTTTCTGCGCCTATAATCTCTCGAACAATCATCATTCCACCAAGGGGAATTAGAGTTCTGCTTAACTGAGGAGACCACAAATTCAGATTTCTCGCGAGCACTCTTTAAAACAGAACATATGCTCAAAGCCTTCGACTTAATGCTTGTATCTGATAGCGAAGCCAATGAAGAACACAATGAGTCTTTAAATTTAGTGTAATTTATGTACGTACGTGCATTAAAGACTGATGGGGCTACTGGACATACTATTTCGAAAGTAATCGGCAAGTGGTCGCTATTTGTAGCGCAATCCACCACTGACCAAGCCGAAATATTAAGGCTGGAACTTGCAAAAGTCAAATCCAACGATGAAGAAGTACGACCTCACATACGTTGGGCTTCCTGAATTTAAGCATGTAAAATGATTATCTTGAGACCAATCCCACAAGCGGCTGCCGCACGCATCAGTTTTTACACCCCATGCAACATGATGGGCGTTGAAGTCCCCTGCTAATAAAATATTTCTTCCACAAGTCGCAATTATAGTATCCAATGACCGAGTGTCATGTACGCCTGAAGGAAAGTACGCATTTGCTATCGAAAAAGCCTGACCAGTCGGAAGCGTTATGTTTGTAACTAATATTTCACATTCTGCGGAGATCAGCTTTAACGTCAGTTTTGCTTTATGGCAAATTCTGTTTGATAGCATTGTGATTACTCCACCACCTCTCGAAAGGCGGTCTAATCTAAACGAACGATAATTCCTAAAGTAAAAATTGCTATCTGGAGCAAGCCAAGATTCTTGCAATAAAATTAAATCAGGATTTAACTGTGAACAAAGACAATGTAAATCAGTAATAGCAGCAAATATAGATCGGCAATTCCACTGTAAAACTCTCAGGGACGCTATTTTGGTGAGAGAATTGTTGCGGATACAACTTTCTCCAAAATGCTCTCCTTTAGAACTTTACTGGGTGGCGACTTCTTTGGTTTAGACTGAGGGGAAGTAGAAGCAGAACAGTTTCTGAGCCCGGGCATCAAACTCGACATCTGTGGACACGTTTAGGTGTAGCACATGTTCTTCACCATCAGCCAACATATGCTCTGGGGAGTCACGGATGTTATCAGCACTGTTTGCCTTATCATTACATGTGTATTCGCTTCACTGGCAGTTGGCAGTTTGTTGGCCTCGGGAGTACCCGTCGAAGTTTG
This sequence comes from Rhipicephalus sanguineus, assembly GCF_013339695.2. Lineage (NCBI taxonomy): Eukaryota > Metazoa > Arthropoda > Arachnida > Ixodida > Ixodidae > Rhipicephalus > Rhipicephalus sanguineus. Next base: position 100,629,947 of record NC_051186.1, read on the forward strand.
GAATACAAGCTTAGCAATTTGATTGCTGACAACTTGAGCAATGCATTCGGAAATGCTAACCACTAATTGGTCCGTTACTCTAGTCATAGCCTTTCCTACTGCTACCTCAACTGCCTGCGCGATAGTCATCTCCGAAAACGTTTGACGTGCTGTAACGCCAGCATAACCATGCACTCCCTCCTTGACAATTGACATGGCTTCCCTCCTAGAGCATCTCCTTTTGTCAACAATCTCCAGCACCTGCATTTCTTGCTGTCGAATTGGGCACTCTGTATAGTCAGCAGCATGTTGTCCACCACAGAGGCAACACATATCATCATGAGCCGTGCATTCTCGATCTGAGTGGCCTTCACCACATCTGCGACAGCGCACATCTGACTTACATCCACCAGCGCTATGCCCAAATCTCCAGCAGTTCCGGCATTGCAGTGGGCGCGACGCTAGCTGATCTACTATAAAAACTAAAGGCCATGCTTTAATTTCAGACGGACATGATGTGCCAGCAAATGTCGCAATCACTGACTCCGTGGGGACTCTTATTGTCTACAACTCGATTGCACCGGTAGACAGCCACCACACCTGCCACAGAAAGCTTCTCTAGAGTCTCCGCAGGGCTGAGTTGCGCGTCTACGCCGCGTACGATGCCTTTAGTGCAAGCCAGATGTGGTGGAATATACGCACTCACCGGGATCGATGCAAAGGATGAACACTTTAGGAGATCCTTTACACATGCCTGGTCTGGCGATCTGCATACGATTCCACCGCGACCAAACTGCCTCACGTCGGTAATGCTCTGGTAGTTTGAGGTGACTGCATGAAGATGTTCTTGTATCGCCTTAGGGTTATTTAACTTAATGAAGTGCCCACCCAAGGGCACCAGAGCGACGGGAAGGCTGCTCACACCACTGCGGAGAAACAGGTCAATCGGCAAATCATCACTGTGCAGAGAGGCCGTCCACAGGGAACGATCCTGACCAGGAGAATTCCTAGACATCAGTGTGGGGGACTCAAGTAGACAAAATCAAGAAAACAGAACTGATCCTGCATATACGGAAGAAAAACACCACAGATTCTAATCAAAGAATAAAAACTATCCGGTACTCAACCACCCAACCAGCACCGTGCACCGAGCGCGATTCACGTCCGAACGCCGAGCAAGCAGCCACTTAACCTCTTTTTTCTCCACAGCCTGCCCAAGATGGGAAAAGGAGGGCAAGGAACGACAGCTACTATATAAATTCGTAGTAATTCAAAATCTTATATACACAACAAGCTGAATGTGGTTTCCATAAAAATTAACCGACTGAACTTGGTCTTCTTCTCCAGAAAGGCTTCATATTATAAGGCTCTTACAGTAAAAAAAGAAAAAAACTTCGTACAAGGCTTATTCTGAAGACTTCTGCGAAGTACCTTGCTTTTAAAGCCGCATGTTTTGTTTAATAAAACCCGATATAGGTTTTGTGTGCCAAAACCACGATATGATTATGAGGCACGCCGTAGTGGGGGGCTCCGGAAATTTTGACCACCTTGTGTTCTTTAACATGCAGTGACTTCGCTCAGAACACGGGCCTCTGCCATTCCGCCTCCATGCAACCGCCAAGGCCGAAATCGAACCCGTGACCTTCGGGTCATCAGTCGAGCCCAGTAAGTGCTACAACACTGTGTCGCACGTTTTGTCTAATAAGTAAAAATTTAAGGTGCTACAGTCATAGCAAGTTCTTAATACTCATCGTACTTACTACGCGAAACAGAGTCTGTGAAGTTTGCAGATGGAATGCACAGATGAAGAACAGGTTAACTGTTGCTATATTCATTAGGATTGACGGTAACTTTTGCATAATGTTAACAAACACTGCTGTGTTGTCGCGGCATAGGGCGGCTCAGCTTACACAATTTGTTTGTGCAGCTTCTTCCGTGATTTCGGATAACAGCTTTGAAAAACGAAATGTCTCTCTGCACACAAAAAAAAAAATCACGTCAAATGGGGAGCAAATGTAGTTCTCTCTCTCTCTCTCTCTCTCTCTCTCTCTCTCTCTATATATATATATATATATATATATATATATTGTGATGAAGAGATAGAGAAACAAGAGACAACGCCCGTTCGTGGCCGGCTGTTCTTATTCTGCCTCCCCATCTTTCTCTACTTCGCCCCAGCTGCCCGCGCGCCAGAGCCTCGGTGCCGCTCTTCGTCATCACACTCGGCCATGACTGCGACTCGCGGACCAGCCGACAATGTCTCCGGTGGGCGGTGTTGGCTACATCGCGGTGGTCGGGTTCGACCACGCCGCAACTTGTTTGGGAGACCTGCCCGAAGAGCCTCTGGTGGTCGACACTGGTCAAATCGCTGTGGCCGGTCTCGACCACGCTGAGGCTCAGCCTGAAACTTTGCCGACGCTGTCTTTGAAGGTTGGTCTCGGCCATACTGCGACATTGCACGGGAAGCTGGCTCGTTTGTCTTTGGTTGACGAAATTGGCTCTTTCGCGGTAGTCGACGTTGCCTGCAACGATGCGGCTTGGCTCGTCGATCTGCCGTAAGTGGGTCTGGTGGGCGACCCTGGCTGCGATGCAGCGGTCGTCGCACGCCAAGCAGACAATCGTTGTGCCGCCTTAGCTTGACGCTCTGGTCTTTATCTGCGTTTGCGTGAAAAGCCGGCGAACACTTGTGCAACGCCGAACGCGTGCGAACTCGGACAGGCAGCGGGACGGGATCGGCGTGATTCGACAGAGCAGCCTCTCCCTGAATGTCACCGTACTTTTTTGCTCTGTGGTGACTGTCCAAACGACTTGCATTGGCTTCTGCAAGTGAAACGCTCGCACACTCGGCCAATGACTGCCGCGATTTCCGGGGCTGTGACTTCCCAGTGAGTGTCGAATCTGGAGTGGCGGTTCGTTCATCGCTTCCAACTTGTTGCGAGGAAACGGACGTCCCACAGCAGGCCGACGGCTCCGTGCGCTCTAGTGCTGACCGGCTTAGAGGCCGCGTCGGCGGCCGCTGTGATTGTCGCATGGATGTCGGGGTCGGTAGTTCGCGACTGCGCCATTGCCATTGTAAAAGAACGACATGCTGCGGGCAGGCTGTTCTATTTCGTCCTCCTTCTCTTTTCGCCTTCGTTGCTTCTGTGCCACTCTTCGTCACTACGCTATATATATATATATATATATATATATATATATATATATATATATATATATATATAAATATATATATATATATATATATATATATAGTGTAGTGACGAAGAGAATGTATATACTCTTCGTCTCTTCGTCACACAAATATATATATATATATATATATATATATATATATATATATATATATATATATATATATATATATATATATATATATTTGAGTGTGTGTATGTGTATGTGTGTGTGGGTGTGTGTGACGCTAGATGTGCTAGACGCGCTGTGGCTGATACTCCATACTTTTATTCTACTGCATGCGCCTTTCTTCCTCGTTAGCTTCTACCTAGCTGGCTTTGTGTTGCATCGTGTTGTGCAATTACGCCCCGTGTCCTATGGTGCAGTGAAGAGCTACAAGATGCCAATTTTTGTGCAGAAGGGAAGCCTGATAGATGGCAATCTCTTTTCGTCGGAAAAGCACGTGGACTGTGATGGCTGAGTTGAAAGTACTCTAGGTGGTTGATTATAGGCAAGTCTTCATCGTATTTTCTAAATCGAATGAGCATTTCCTCTGTGACTTTATTCCATGATTCGTCGTTTTGAAATATGTGTGTGAGGTAAAACTTGAAGGGCTCACTGGTGACGTAGTTGTTGAAGTTGGCGACCATGTCCTATTCTGTACATGATGCAGCGGTAGCGTGGCGTTCGAGAAGGTAGAACCATTCCTCTACGGTTCCACCGTCCGCTGATCCGGCGTACTGTGGGATGTCGAGGTCTGTCGATGATGCTGCCAGGATGGTGGTCGCTGTGTGCAGCTAGGGCCTGCTTCGGTAGTCTATGTGGTCAGGGTGTCTTGTTGAAAACTTCGTGGAGGATGTGCGGCTAATGAAGTGGCTATATATATATATATATATATATATATATATATATATATATATATATATATATATATATATATATATATATATAATTCAAAAGAAAGTTCTGAAGGTCCGGTGCACATGTAGTTGAAGAAATGAAGGAGCACACTTACGAAAATTGCATATTTTTACTCATTTACGTTTCGGCCGTGGCACGGCCTTCGTCGTAGATATATATATATATATATATATATATATATATATATATATATATATATATATATATATATATATATATATACGGCGGGCAGAGTGACACGCCCCCCGCTCACGAACGAGTTGGTATGCCACTGCACGCATGGCATCGACAGGACATCCTGGCAAGATCAGCAGGCCGTTGTTCCGATCAAAGCATGCGTGACGTGCAAAAGTAATTGTGGCAAACGCTTCCACAGGCGTTTAAAACGACTTGTAACCGTTCAATACTTTGCTTAACATTTTACATAAAAGCTCCCGAGAAAATTGGAATGACCAATTAAGCTAAGCTTGTTTACAAGCACCAGGAGTGTGCTATAAATATGAACACCAAGAAAACATGCAGCATGTTTATAATTGAAGCACCGTTTATCCCCCCCCCCCTCCTCCTGCATAGAGATTTTGCTGCTTTACCGGTGAAATAAATATATCTTGTTAAACGTTACAGAGGAAACTTTTATTTTTTATTATTTACCACAAGAGCACGCATCACATATTTACAATTGCATATTGTATTTTGCGGCCATGCTTACCGACAGAAAACGAAGTACCACCTACAAAGAGCGTCTTGTATTTCATGCAATACCGTCTTTGGCCTTACAACCATGACCGTACTGTGTCTGAGTATAAGCTTAGACGTAAATTCATGAAACTGTAACGGCTTTTTTACATTGCAAAAGTGGTTCAAAATAGTTCTCTACCCGGTGGTTTATCGCTTCTTGTTTTACAGCGAAAGCTGTTATGAGATCAGTTCACTGGCCCTTTTTGGCGCCGTTGTTGTCCGCCGCCGCCGCCGGTGTCCGTAATCAGTATCGCTCGAAATAAAGAAAAAGCCGGTAGATCCCACGCATTGTGGGAATCGATGTAATGCGAAGCAGCCAGCAAAGAACTGCATACATCGTCCTGTATGTCATTGAGGAAAATGCGTGTCATGGTTTTCATGTTAACTCCTATTATGTTCGTGACATAGTAACGTCGCGCAATACCAACTTCGGGGTCGATCAAGCTAGAGAAACGGCCGCCAGCGCACCATGAGCGTGGCACGTAAGTCATGCTGTACATGACATGCGTGTCATGATTTTCATAATAACTTGTGTTAATTATGTTCGTCACACAGTCACGTCGCAAGATACCAATTTTGGTGTATATCAAGCTAGCGAAACGGCCACCAGCGCACCATGAGCGTGGCACGTAAGTCATGCTGTACATGACATGCGTGTCACGATTTTCATGTTAACTCGTGTTTTTATGTTCGTCACACAGTCACGTCGCAAGATACCAATTTTCGTGCATATCAAGCTAGCGAAACGGCCGCCAGCGCACCATGAGCGTGGCACGTAAGTCATGCTGTACATGACATGCGTGTCACGATTTTCATGTTAACTCCTGTTATTTATGTTCGTCACACAGTCACGTCGCAAGATACCAATTTTGGTGTATATCAAGCTAGCGAAACGGCCACCAGCGCCCCATGAGCGTGGCACGTAAGTCATGCTGTACATGACATGCGTGTCATGATTTTCATGTTAACTCCTGTTATTTATGTTCGTCACACAGTCACGTCGCGAGATACCAATTTTGGTGTATATCAAGCTAGCGAAACGGCCGCCAGCGCACCATGAGCGTGGCACGTAAGTCATGCTGTACATGACATGCGTGTCGTGATTTTCATGTTAACTCCTGTTATTTATGTTCGTCACACATCACGTCGCAAGATAACAATTTTGGTGTGTATCAAGCTAGCGAAACGGCCGCCAGCGCCCCATGAGCGTGGCACGTAAGTCATGCTGTACATGACATGCGTGTCACGATTTTCATGTTAACTCCTGGTATTTATGTTCGTCACACAGTCACGTCGCAAGATACCAATTTTGGTGTATATCAAGCTAGCGAAACGGCCACCAGCGCACCATGAGCGTGGCACGTAAGTCATGCTGTACATGACATGCGTGTCACGATTTTCATGTTAACTCGTGTTTTTATGTTCGTCACACAGTCACGTCGCGCAATACCAATTTCGGGGTAGATCAAGCTAGCGAAACGGCCGCCAGCGCTCCATGAGCGTGGCACGTAAGTCATGCTGTACATGACATGCGTGTCATCATTTTCATGTTAACTCGTGTTATTTATGTTCGTTACACAGTCACGTCACAAGATACCAATTTTGGTGTGTATAAATCTAGCGAAACGGCTGCCAGCGCCCCATGAACGTGGCACGTAAGTCATGCTGTACATGACATACGTGTCCTGATTTTCATGTTAACTCGTGTTACTTATGTTCGTTACACAGTCAGGTCGCAAGATACCAATTTTGGTGTATATAAAGCTAGCGAACGGCCGCCAGCGCAACATGAGCGTGGCACGTAAGTCATGCTGTACATGACATGCGTGTCATGATTTCATGCTCACTCGTGTTGTTTATCTTCGTCACACAGTCACGTCACAAGATACCTATTTTGGTGTATATTAAGCTAGCGAAACGGCCTCCAGCGCACCATGAGCGTAGCATGTAAATAAAAAAAAACGAAATAAGAAAAAAAGTCCTAGATGGAACGAGGTTCGAACCTGGGCCCTCTGCGTGGGAGCCCAGTATTCAACCTCTGAGTCATGCCGGTGCTTGAAACTGCTTTGCAAAAGGTCCTTTACAGGCTTCATGTCAGGAAGGAACCACATTAGCATATGCATGATAGCGTGGTAGAAGAGTAAAATAAGCACCAAGCGTCGCACAACGCGAATTCTGTAACCAGGCGTCACACAATGCGAATTGCGCAACGAGTAGGTTGTTGAATGCTTCCAACCCATTACAAAGGGCTCTGCCATAATTCTTCAACGTCATCAGGCACAGCATCAACAAAGTGCGCATAATGCCTTACATGCGTTTAGCAGGTACCAACGCTCTCCGTAGAATGACGAAAAATGGCACAGTGCCTGCTGCCCTACTTCTAAAAAATTACAATGATTTATAGCGTAGTGGGTTCCTCACAAGTGCACTTGTATTGGTTGCCAAGGAAGCCCATAAGTGCATGATCCATTTCCTCGTGGTCTCAGTAAAATTGCAATGATTTATAGCGTAGTGGGTTCCTCGCAAGTGCACTTGTATTGGTTACCAAGGAAGCCCATAAGCGCATGATCCATTTCCTCGGGGTCTCAGTAAAGTTCTCCCACCCCCTCTCGTCTCTCTCCCACGTCAACGTATGTTACACAGCATGACGGGAGAGGGAAGTGTCGACCGGGCGTCACCCAATGCAAATTACATAACTGGTGGGCCGTTTAAAGCTTCTAACCCATTACAAAGGGCTGAGCCATAATTCTTCATCGTCATCAGTCGTCGCGTCAACAAAGTGCACATAATGCCTTACAGACGTGTAGCTGGTGCCTCGCTTCTCCGCAGAATGACGAATAATGGCTTAGTAGGTGCTTCCCAACTTCACAAAAATTGTGAATTATAGCGAGTGGGTACCTTTCTAGTGTATTTGTATTGTAGCCCCAAGAGAGCTTACAATGAGATCTAGAAACGACGCTCTTCCAGCTTTCGCTGTGACTGTGCTGCGGTTTCAGCGCAGGCCTTGCGTTCTTTATGTTCAGAAGTCTTGTATCAGCTTATTCTCATATTTATTCACCGATAAACATTCAATCTACGAAAAAAGAGGATCAATAGTACCTAACTATGCAGACATAAAAAAAGTCACAGTTTCCCCGCAAGGGTGAAGCTCTGAATGCGATAGTTGTAGTGTTATACGAAGTGAGGCTGGCAGCCAACTCTTTTGGACCGGATTTCGCGTAACTCTACAAAACGCTGGTGTAAGAGAATACGGCCGCTCGAGGGAGAGATGCTCCTTCTGCACAGTCTGTTCGCGTTGAGAGCGCAGCACGTACAAGGGTATACGAGCCGCGCGGTGATGGCTGCCGAGATCGCCCGCGCGACAGCGATCGCGACCGCACCCTTAGAATCAAAGTTCAAAGTTGCTACTCGAGCGACACCTCCCATCCACCTGGCGTCCTTTCAAGCACGTTCAATCAGGCGGGGCGTTCACTCTCTGTATCCACGGCAGGCCTCCCAAGCGGGGTCATATCGAACGAGCCCTCCGAACCACGGAGATGGGCGGGCTCGTAGATCTCTGCTTCAGCCGCGTTCGTCGCCCCCGCTCGCGCGCTTTTACCGCAAGTAGAACATAGGATGCGCGGGGGAATATTGTCCTCGTGTCACTGTGCGCTGAACCTAATTATATGCAGTAGCAATTAGCCCCTCAGTCGGATTTATTGAAGCAACTCATAACAAAAATAAAATTAGGTGCGGTAAAATGATTGAGGGTCTCAATACTAGTGTGGTGGTGGAGACTTATAGTCAAAGATCGGGGGCTGCTGCTACGAAAACCCCAAACAAGTAAGAAAGTGGCTCTTCATAGCTTGAAATATTTTCCGTGTTAAAAATTTAGGCAGTTTCGCACTATTGGGGCCAAGCAGGGGCGTAGCCAGAAATTTTTTCGGGGGGGGGGGGGTGGGAGGGGGTTCCACCATACTTAAAGTATGTTCGTGCGTTCGTTTGTATGTGTGCGTGTATATATACGCAAGCAAAATTGATAAATTTCGGGGGGAAGGTTTCAACCCCCCCCCCCCTTGGCTACGCCCCTGGTGCCAAGCCTGAATGAAGGGCGGAGCTGGGCGGCCGTCCTTGTCTCTCATTATTTTTTAGATGTGAAGCATCTTATAGCGGAGTTCAATCCGGTGGTGGTGGTGTGCGGCGTGACCACCCTTACTGCGCATGCGCAAACCTTCTCCACTTCCCCTCTCCACTCCCCCTCTCCCCATCCACTTTCCCCCTCTCCACATCACCTCTCGAATTCCCTTTCCCCTTCCCTTCCCACATCCCCTTTCCATTTCCCTTCCTCATCTCCACATCACCTCTCCCCTTCCCTTTCCCCCTCTGCACTTCCCCTCTCCCCTTCTCCCCTCGCCCCTACACCTCTGAAACGCGTGCTCTTCCATGTCGAAACACTGCTTCGCATCGCCTCATGGTCCCCTTTAGCGGGAGATGGCGTGATTTTTTTTCTTATTCTCTCTTCGTCTCTTTCTGCTTCTTTTTTTTATCTCTTTTTTGTCTCTGTTAACTTCTACTTCTTTTTCCTTTCTTTATTTCTTTGCTCCACTTTCTTCTCTCTCTCTATAGTGCTCGTTTCCTCTTTCTTTCTATCTTTGTCTCTGTATTTCTTCGATTCTCTATCTTCACATTTTTCACTACATGTCTTGTTCTCTGTTTTTCTGCCTCTTTTTGTGTCTATTTGTTTCCATCTCGTTTTCTGTCTGCATCTTTCTCTGCATTTCTTCCCCTTCTTTCTCAATATTTTTATCTTTTAATCTCTTTCTCAATTATCTCTCTTTCTTTTCGCTCTTTCTGAAATCTTTCTCTCTCCCATCATCAGAGTTGATGCATCCCACGCTGGAAAAACTGGCGAACGTGTTCTGGGAAGCGAAGCAGAAGATGGAGAAGAGGACAAAGATATGCGTTCATGAGGGTGACAGTTTTATTTTCGTGCGTAACGGGGATTCTGTGAGCGTAAATAGCTCCGCTATGAAAAGTCACACGGTTACTTGTGCATATGCGTAAGGGAACTCGAAGGCGAAAGCGATCTTCTTTTTTCTTCTCACTCGATTGAGTCGACACTCACCCACCTCGAAACTTTCTGTACCTCACATGGCGTGGCACCCCCTCCGGGATCCGCCCACCCAGACCAAGAGGCGATGCCATGTGCTGACGTCATGTGAATTTTGGCACGCCGACGGGAAATATTCACTTGATTATTGCGTGACTCTTGACCAACTTTAATTTGTCAGTCTTTTCTAACCGTTCGTGAAGTCTCGCGAAGTATCGTCAGGTATGGTAAAATCTCGCAAAATATCTCGACTCGTGAGACATATTAAAACTATCACCTTAATATGTACTTTATTGTGTATAAAATCCGGTGACACCGAAATAGCTTATATAAGTGAGCAGGAAAACTGCGCTGCGAAAAAAGTCCACATGTGCCGTTTAGTGTCGATGCGATTTGCGGAAAGGTCAAGGTTTGAGTTAGCGTTACCGTATATTAATGCTGGCGTATCGCCGTTCTATGTAATGGCATCGTTCGTTAAGTGCATCAATAAGAGATGAAGCTCGTAATAATTGCTGCACGCGCTGTGGTAATAAAAAAATGAATCCGCCCGCAACAAGTAACGCCGTGAGTGATTGGAGATACTTGACAAGCTTAATACTCGTATGGAGTATTTAAATATGCCGCCATAAATATTTAAAGCAGTGATGACGGCATTCAACATGTAGTATGAGGTAGGTTTAACGGATTTCCTTTACATTGTTGATAAGACATTATTTTATGGCCTCATCCTGAGCATCCGCATGAAATATGGAAGATATACCGTGTCGGAATATTATATTTGGAAGTTCTGTATTGTCTGCAGCCCCTCCATGTCGCATTACATCGTTTGGTGATCTCTTCATCATCGTTTAAACACGGCAAGCTTAAAAGGTTCACCAAGAAGGCTTACGGTAGAGTAGTTAGTACCTAGGTAAAAGCGTGTGATCTCCATGTACGTGTTTGTACTTTGCTTGTTTTTATTTAATTTTACAGTGTAAGCTATTATGAGCTCAGAATAGCAGCCGATTTTGGTGGCGTAGATGTCCGCCGCCGGTGTCAGGCACAGCTATCGCGCGAAAGGAAAAAAAATACAGCGAAAAAAAAGCCCAAACACTCTGCGTTGCAGCCACGTGTGTTACCACAGAGCCACGCAAGCGCTTGGAAGTTCGTAGAAAAAAAACGGCCAGGAGAGCACAAAGTTGTAGGCGGCTAAATAGATAGATAGATAGATAGATAGATAGATAGATAGATAGATAGATAGATAGATAGATAGATAGATAGATAGATAGATAGATAGATAGATAGATAGATAGATAGATAGATAGATAGATAGATAGATAGATAGATAGATAGATATGGCCAAAGTCGCAGACGTTTGCTCAGAAATGCTTCGTATATATAAAAAAGACAACTCACGCACAGGTCGCACAATATGAATTCAGCAATGTGTGGGTGGTTTAAAGCTTCCCACCGATTACGAAGGCCTAAGCCGTAATTTGTCACTACTAACGCCATAATAATCATTAACAGCCACAGCATGCATAGAGTGTGCTAGCACGTAGATGCGCGTAATGCCTTAGAGCCGGGTGGTGAATGCCTCGCTGCTACCAACAATGGTGAGTTACGGCATAGTATAGTACTTCCCCCACTTCGTAAAATGATGATACGAGGGGCGTTCAATAAAGATTTCCCCTGACTCACTTCTATTTATAGCAGGATGCTGAAACTGCGCATGTGCAGTGACATAAGTCACTGTAGGTCACGTGCCAATGTGAAACTCTAAACTAATAACGGTCTTTCTTTTAGAGGTGCTGAAGTGGTGTGAGGTGTGATCTGGATGCAGTGGAATACAGAGCAGCCATCAAGTTCCTGTAAGGCCGCACTCCACGGGAGACGTTCGATGAGATAAAAGAGGTTTATGGGGAGGAATTCCCCATCATATGATGTAGTGAAGAACTGACATCATCAATTCAAATACGGTCGGATTACGGTGGAAGCGGCTCCGATTGCAGGGCGACCCCAGTCCGCTGTCGATGAAAACACCATCCAGCAAGTGGAGACCGCCATTTTGGAAAATCGCCGCGTTACCGTTCGAGACCTAGCCCAACATGTCAAGATTAGTGTGGGGTCCATGGAAAAAATCATTCAAGACCATCTTCATATTCGTAAGGTATCCGCTCCCTGGGTTCCCCGGCTGCTCACACCTTTCCAAAAGCAGGAACGAGTCGAATTCTCCCAGGCTCTTTTGACCACGTGCCATGGAAACCAGCAGGACGTGCCATGGAAACCAACAGAGTGATTACACAGGATTATTGCTGGGCCCATCACTATGATTCGGAGACTAAAGTCCAGTCGACGCAATGGAAGCACTTGGTCTCACCGCCTCCAAAGCACGGAGTAGTCTTGATGGATTTCCGAGCAAAGGGTGCCAGGATTACTGGGGCATACTGTGCTTCACTGCTGCGTATTTTGCGGGAGGCCATCAAAAATAAGAGACGTGGCATGCTCACCAAAGGTGTGCGCCTTCTGCAAGACAATGCCCCAGTTCACAACTCGCATGTTGTCCAGATGGAAGCACGCTGCGGCAGCTTTGAAATTCTACCGCATCGCATTATTATCTCGACCTCGCACCATCGGACTTCCACCTCTTTCCAACAATCAAGTCATATTTGAAGGGCAAGCATTTTCCAGATGATGAGACTCTGATTTCTGAAGTCACAACATGGCTTTTGCAGCAACCTGTCGACTCCTACAAGCGAGGTGTTTACAGTTGCATAAAAAGATGGGAGAAGTGTGTGTCCCTGGGTGGCACCTATGTAGAGAAGGGCTAGTAAATATGCAAAGGTTCGTTGCTCTCCGTCGTCAGGAAGTGGGTCAGGGGAAATATTTATTGAACGCCCCTCGTATATAGCGTAGCGGGAACCTTGCAGCTGAACTTGCAGTAATGGCCTTTAGAGAGTTTTCAAAGGGGTCTGGAAATGCCGCTGCTCCAGCTTAAATGTTACTGCGCTGCGTGTTCCGTACAGGCCGTTTTTGACGAGTAACTCGCGTCCTATAAGGTTATTTTTTCACATTAGAGGACGCCTGTCAGAAAAAGAATTCCAGCAGCTTCACTGATTTAACGTCGCCAACACTGGTTAAACAGCGGAGCTGGTAGCATCACATTGCCATTTCATTGCTTGACTTCGCTCTACAGCAGTTTCGCCACTGTCTGCCTACATGACGGCTCAGCTTTCCTATCCAATGACACAAAACAATTCTTGCAACACATATAACGTACAGCTGCTCTATATAGCGATGGACGCGCGCACAATTCACGAAGAGGCCGTTTGCACATACTGCGCACATGGAATTCTGGGAAACACCGAGTATCCTGAATGGAACACCGAGAGTTTGCACTTTTTTCTTCTACCTGTCCTTTGCTTTGCACACTATCCATCCATCCATCCATCCATCCATCTATCTATCTATCTATCTATCTATCTATCTATCTATCTATCTATCTATCTATCTATCTATCTATCTATCTATCTATCTATCTATCTATCTATCTATCTATCTATCTATCTATCTATCTATCTATCTATCTATCTATCTATCTATCTATCTATCTATCTATCTATCTATCTATCTATCTATCTATCTATCTATCTATGAACCTCGGTGATACGAATCTCGCGGGATTACCAAAAATATTCGTATCATCCAAAATTCGTATCACCAGAAAACATGGAAAATTAGTATGCGACAAGAGAAAGTTGACATATGTTTTTATTTAGTGTTTCTCAGGGCCGCAGCGACGTCATGGACAGCTCTGAATGATTGCCAGTAAAGTTTTTAGACGTCAACTATGATACTTGTACTCGTAAATATAAGGTGCATGCGCGCGTGTGTAATTAATGAACCAGATGTGTTCTGCCCCGTGACCGCCAGTAGCCCCTTCCTAATTTTACTACGCTTTTCTGCATGACAGTATAGTACTACGGTGAAAGTGACTTAAGAAGCGCCTTGCACACGATAGATAGAGGCCAAGCTCCTTCGCCAAGACCATCCGCTTCGTCTCTCGGGGCCTTCGTCCACCTTTAATGGGACTTCATGACGGACCCGCAGCCCAAGTTTCAGTCTTTTTTCACAGAACCTCTGATTGCGGGGACATGGCTTGCTTCGATGTGGTAGGCACGCGGTTACGCAGTACAATGACGCTGCAGCCTCGAACACAGGAGCACGCGTCAACGCGTCGGAAAAAAAAGCGCGACGTCAACTTATCTGTAATCTAAACGGGAAGGCGCCTAAAGGCCTCCAAGATTCGCTCATTATCTCGGAGGCAACAATGCACCGCTGATGGTCGCACAGCGCGCATGCCCGCGCGTGACTGCCGCGTCTTCCGCGACAGCGCGGGCAGCACCTGTTCGTACCTGTGCGCTAGCGTACGTTCGTATCAAACGTCGCGGGGTGCAAATGGGTTCGCAACAACCGTACTCCGATACATTGGAGGCTAGCGGGCCTTGGCCGGGACCACAGAAAAATTCGTATCATCCCGAAATTCGTACGAGCCATGATCGTATCACCGAGGTTTTAATCTATCTATCTATCTATCTATCTATCTATCTATCTATCTATCTATCTATCTATCTATCTATCTATCTATCTATCTATCTATCTATCTATCTATCTATCTATCTATCTATCTATCTATCTGAGAGCGCTGGACTTTAACCATCGCCGAACGTTGCAGCTATTGCTTCTTCATTCTGAGTGGACCGGAGGTGAGTAGTGGCGCTTGACCAATTTATGCGGTACATACAACCGCTAGGAGCGACGTGACACTCGGTAGAGATTTTCCGCTAAGCTTAAGCTTCAACCCCTGCGCTGTTAAAGTTTTGATAGGTGTTGGCATGCGAACTTTACAATGTGTATAAATGACTGGTTTTAGCACTTCATGATGTATGACATAGCAACGTTGCATGCATTATGAAGGTACAGCATGTATGGCAAGCGGAAACGCCGACAGATCGACGTCTGTTGGCGTACACCTGAGCCCAGAACGTTAAGATGGCTCTGAATTCTAGGTCGAACGTGCTTACGCGCTGCCTGCCACTTCGCTTGTCTCCTTTTTACAGCGAAAGCTGTTATGAGATCATTTCAACGGCCGTTTTTGGCGCCGTAGTTGTCCGCCGCCGCCGCCGGTGTCCGGAACCAGTATCGATCAAAATAAGGAAAAAAAAAAATTCCAGGATGGAACAGGGTTCGAACCTGGGCCCTCTGCGTGGGAGCCCAGTATTCAACCTCTGAGCCATGCGGGTTTATTTTTTTCTTTGTTGCCTCACAAAGTATTTTCATACACTAATCGTAAACCAGGGAACAGTACAATGATACACCACCAGCTGTTAGCTGACTACATGTCAAAACTTTGGCATGTGTTACAACGACTCCACTCTAGGAACCCACTCTGGTACATCCATCTGCAATTTCTGCATTTCGACAAAACGAGAGACACATTCGCGAAAGTAATCGCGAACAGGTCTGACTTCCACATCGGCATTATGAAAGGCCGTTCGGGTTTGCCATATACTATGCAGGCCCAGGAGCATAATAAGGTCGTAAGGTACGCCATCTTCCTTTTCAACCGAGAGAAACCGCATTCCATGTGAATTTAACGGTAACTTCTTGCTTGAAACTGCTTTGCAAAAAGGTCCTATACAGGCTTCATGTCGGGAAGGAACCACATTAGCATATGCAATATAGAGTTGTAGAAGAGTAAAATAAGCACCAGGCGTCGCACAACGCGAATTCTGTAACGAGGCGTCACACAATGCGTCATGCTCAACGAGTAGGTTGTTGGATGCTTGCAACCCATTATAAAGGGCTCTGCCATAATTCTTCGTCGTCATCAGGCACAGCATCAACAAAGTGCGCATAATGCCTTACATGCGTTTAGCAGGTACCACGGCTCTCCGTAAAATGACGAAAAATGGCACAGTGCCTGCTGCCCTACTTCTGAAAAATTACAATGATTTATAGCGTAGTGGGTTCCTCTCAAGTGCACTTGTATTGGTTGCCAAGGAAGCCCATAAGCGCATGATCCATTTCCTCGGGGTCTCAGTAAAGTTCGTCGCCCCCCCCCCCCCGTCTCTCTCCCACGTCAACGTGTGTTATACAGCATGACAGGAGAGGGAAATAGTGAGCGGGCGTCACCCAATGCAAATTACATAACTGGTGGGCCGTTTAAAGCTTCCAACCCATTACAAAGGGCTGAGCCATAATTCTTTATCGTCATCAGTCGTCGCGTTAGCAAAGTGCACATAATGCCTTACAGACGTGTAGGGTGATTCCACGTAAGATCGAACAAACGATGGCTGGTCGACCTCTCAAATTTATTTCAAAATTTTATATATTATTGCCTGATGAGTGGAAAGAAGAGATCCGCAATTTGTTTTGCCGCCAAAAATTTTTTCGAACCACAGGAAATCAATAATGACGAAGAGGTGGAGTGGAGCGCTCATCCACTCTGCTGTTTTGGCCAACTTTCGTTATGAATTGCAGAAAATATATTAAAGTTAGGTAGCTGAAATTTATTTACCTAAATATATGCATGTTTTTGCTTCTGCTCAGGTATTTTTAGTTTTTATGTGTAGTGCAGATGTTTTTATAAAAAACCTCAAAAATGGCCCAATTGGCAAAATTTTCTTTACTTTGAAGGTCTTTATCTCAAAAACGCCTTGTAGCAGAGGTACAAAAATTCCGCATTGCGTTATTCACATCTTTATCTACCAAAGTGCCAAATCTTGAATTTATATAGTTTTCCAGTAAAGAGATATGATCGGGCTAAGTTCAAGAAAACACCGAACAATGAAAACTTCTGACGACAATTAAAAAAAAACCCCATTTTTTAAATTTCTTAGACGTTGTCCACTTATTCTCCTCCACATCAGCTTTCACAATCATTAAAAACATGTTGCATAATGTCGTTGCACTAATAGTTACGGCCCCTCCAATGAGACCCTTAGGCAAGGATGGGCAATTCCGACTTCTTGCCCAGCCAGTGTATAAAATGCAGGCAGGGTTGAATTTCTTTTTATTAAAAGGTCAGCAGGTACCTAAAAAGGTGTCGCCGGCACTGAAGACGTTAATTTTGAAATTATTTCGTCACTGCAGCGGCTACGAGCGCGGAGCTACCGAATAGGCGCGCGCGCACCCGAGATGCTCGTTGTAAAAGACGGCGCAGTGAGAGCTCGTTCTCGCGTCCTCAGACCGATTGAGTTCGAAACAGTAACACCTCTCGGGTGACTTGAACGCACGTGCACTGGAGCTTCGCTATTCTATCCGCCCTCTGTTCGCATCTCAGCTAGGCGCTGATAACACGGCGGAGATGGAAGCAAGATGAAAACTCTATAAGGGAGCTATGAGCGCTCGCTTCACGCACGCTGCTGCCACAGAAACTGCGCTGCGCCAGTTGCGATCAGTGGAAAGCATGAAAGTGGCGCTCCAGTGGCAAAGCAAAATATGGATTGTCAAAGGAAAGAAAAGCAAAACTATCGGTAACCGGATGCGCTTGCCTATAATAGATGTCGGCAGCAGACGGCGTGAACTGGCCGCGTGTTCGGTGCGCTGTTCACACTTCATTCGGCGCGGATTGTTCTTGTGCTTTGCTCTTACTCTACTCCTCCTGTGCGTCTCATGACGAGAAAGTATAGCTCTGAATGAGTCTATTGTGGAGACTACCTTTCGAAGCACAAGAAGCTTAAAGGAGTACTGACACGAATTTTTAAAAATTTCGTATTGTTGCTCTAAATAAAAATACTGGTGTCGAGAAACCTAAAACGACTATTGTGGTGCCTGGGAATGCATCCTATATATTTTAAGTAGCGCCACCTTAAAAAGACACTTTTGGTTTCGATATCGAGGGGGTGGCTTCTCAGTGTCGTTTCATAGCAGTGTGACGTCACGGAGATACAGAAATTTGTGACGTACCAGCGGGAAATCCGTCATCTGCTCGTGGTGCAATAGACAACGATGAGTAAATTGTCGTCCAGTGACCCTGACAGTGATTTCTACGACTTAGGCTGCATGCAGGACGCAGAAGTCGCGAACTCGGAGGAACTGTCTTGACTTGTCGGGATAATGTCCTTGCAGTGTGGCTGGCTTGCAAATGCTCAGCGACGAAAACTTCAAAGTCAAATTAAAATATTTGATACGTGTTCTCCGACTCCAGTGTGTGGACAGCGTGGACACTGTATACCAACGAAGCAAAAAATGTCCCTTTTGCGATGTCTCAAAATCGTGTCAGTACTCCTTTAATTATTGCAAAGAAGCCAAAATTTCGCAGAGTTACCAACCTAGACATAAATGCTTTGAAGGAACGTTTAACGCCCGAAAGATCAGTGAATGTCAGTGAGACGGACTACTTGTGCTACGCGTGCTTTTGCTACCACTGCAATGAAAGATCTTCACGGAACGCACAGTTTAACGATGACATTCTTATGCCCCCTGAAAAAGAAAGCGACGCAATTAACCAGATCGCTGCGACTACCGGTGCACGTGCGTTCAAATCACCCGAGAGGTGTTGCTGTTTCGAACTCAATCGGTCTGAGAACGCGAAAACGAGCTCTCACTGCGCCGTCTCTTACAACGAGCATCTCGGGTGCGCGCGCGCCTGATCGGTAGCCCCGCGCTCGTGGCCGCTGCAGTGACCAAATATTTTCAAAATTAACGTCTTCAGGGCCGGCGACACCTTTTTAGGTACCTGCTGGCCTTTCAATAAAAAGAAATTCAATCCTACCTGCATTTTATACACTGGCTGGGCAAGAAGTCGGAATTGCCCATCCTTGCCTAAGGGTCTCATTGGAGGGGCCGTAACTATTAGTGCAACGACATTATGCAACATGTTTTTAATGATTGTGAAAGCTGATGTGGAGGAGAATAAGTGGACAACGTCTAAGAAATTTAAAAAATGGGGTTTTTTTTTAATTGTCGTCGGAAGTTTTCATTGTTCGGTGTTTTCTTGAACTTAGCCCGATCATATCTCTTTACTGGAAAACTATATAAATTCAAGATTTGGCACTTTGGTAGATAAAGATGTGAATAACGTAATGCGGAATTTTTGTACCTCTGCTACAAGGCGTTTTTGAGATAAAGACCTTCAAAGTAAAGAAAATTTTGCCGATTGGGCCATTTTTGAGGTTTTTTATAAAAACATCTGCACTACACATAAAAACTAAAAATACCTGAGCAGAAGCAAAAACATGCATATATTTAGGTAAATAAATTTCAGCTACCTAACTTTAATATATTTTCTGCAATTCATAACGAAAGTTGGCCAAAACAGCAGAGTGGATGAGCGCTCCACTCCACCTCTTCGTCATTATTGATTTCCTGTGGTTCGAAAAAATTTTTGGCGGCAAAACAAATTGCGGATCTCTTCTTTCCACTCATCAGGCAATAATATATAAAATTTTGAAATAAATTTGAGAGGTCGACCAGCCATCGTTTGTTCGATCTTACGTGGAATCACCCTGTAGCTGGTGCTTCGCTTCTCCGCAGAATGACGAATAATGGCTCAGTAGGTGCTTCCCAACTTCACAAAAATTGTGATTTATGGCGTAGTGGGTACCTTTCTAGTGTACTTGTATTGTAGCCCCACGAGTGCTTAACGGGCTCTAGAAACGCCGCTCTTCCAGCTTTCGCTGTGACTGTGCTGCGGTTTCAGCGCAGGCCTGGCGTTTTTTCAGTTTGATGATCACCAGAATTTTTTTGCACAAGAAAGGGTGCAGATTTTAGCCCACATTTTGTCTGTGACTGCAAAGCGAACATTCAATGGTGCTCAAAACGCAAACTTGAATTTAGCCATGACAAGACAGTTGAATAGATGATGCTCAAGCAAAATTGTATTTTAAAAAATAGGCGTTGGTGTATATTCTTATGCCGCATTAACTGCATGTTTAAACAGACAACGGTAGATCTATCGAATATAATCCTTGGTCAGGAGCATAGTCATGCGCAGGGTTCCCCATTAAGGGGGGGGGAGGGGCGAAGGTTCATCGTAGCGCCCCCCCCTCCCACTTAGTCTCTGTCTTAGGTGACCAGGGGTCAGGATTCCTACGGTGAGGAGTCCTTTTTTTTTGAGCTTCTTTAAAATAAAGCTTTTATTTGTTCTCGCTCATACATTTCACCATTCATTAGACATGGTTTCACAAATTTATTTATATGCGCTTGTGTGCAGAAGTATTCTTCAGCTTGCATGTTAGAAAAATTCACTTTTTGAGTTAGGAAGTATGTACGCAAAACACCGCTCACTCCAGCACTGCCTAGCACAAATTCGTACGCATGTAACTATCCGCGCATACAGCTAGGCTACCCTGAAGCACAGAGGAATGCAGACGCTAGCACACAGTTCCTCAACAATGACACTGAGCCTCTTTATATGGCGTAAAAATTAAAGTTTCGATCAATCAGTTCAGAAATACGTACATGATATGCGTGATTACACACATTCTTGATCACTCGTAGCCACCTGAGACTGTGATAGTTTGGCGAAAATTAGCGCACTAGATTGAATAACAGTGATATCAATCATGACGCATAAAATATTAAGAGAAAAAAAAAACCACCTGCGAATGATGGAGCATGTCTCTAGCTGTTATATATGAGAACTTGAGATATAACTTACGTGCTGTGTTTCAGCCAGTGCCCCCGTATTTCAACGGAATATCAATGCAAGCAGTTGCTTCGACTCATCCACTCCTGATTATTTTGCTGCCCGCTATCTTACTTTATCTGACGGGAGCATGTGCATTCAAAGATGTAGAAGCAAGAAGAGATGAACTAGGTACGGAAGTGTTTTCAAACCTCTTTCGCAATGTGTTTTTCAAAAAAGTAAGAACTATATCGCTATATCTCTGAGCATAGTATCGGTCGCAGTACGGTGATTTTCTTTCAACCACTCCCTGCGTGACAATTGGTTAAGAATAGGCGCAATTGAATTTACAAATAGGAAACGTTTTTGTAGCTCAAAGTTTCAGACTTCGTTTGCTGTCGTTAAGCGTGGCGGTGCAACGTATGAGAGCGCAAGCTTGAGTGAATCGACAATAAGCAAATTATGTGCTGTGGCCTGTTTAACAAGTCCCCTCTATGCCATGAGAACCGCTGCAAAACCTATAGGAGGGCATAATGAAGCAGTGAATAATTCATAAACGGCGCTTCATATTACGTGATGTTTATATTTCCAGCACCTTCCAAAACCACACCAGTTTCCGGGGTAAGGTTAGCCAAATTGACTGTTCAAGTTTCCTCACCAGTTTTGTTACATAGAGATTTTCATAAATTATTTATCCAGCTTTTTTTAAACGACATTTTTGTGCAGGAACCCTACGTTGCGACACTGGATATCCTTGCGCGCACGAAGCAGATTTTAAGACCTCGGCAGTCAGTGATATTCTTCTTATTGTATTCACGTGCTGTCTTTGAAGAGAGAAGGAAAAGCAGTGATGAAAAATAAGGCTAATTTGTAGTACCTAATTTAACACGGGGTAGGCTGAGCCTTTAGCACGTGAACCTGATGCGAACTTAAGTTTGGTGGTCTCACACCATCGGTCCTTTTCCCGACAACAATGGCAAAGTAACGCACCACAAAATTACTCTTGAAACACTTAGGTAGCTGTACTTATTTCCAGTGATTTCTATTTCAAGTATTGCCCAAAGAAACTGATAAATGAATATCATGAAGTGTAATGTATTTATAGCTACCGGTTAAAATTGAACAAGGAGTGAAAGTTTTCTGAGTGAGTAATCCGCCCAAGAAAGACATAAGCATTCCATGCTTTTAGCTCCCGCTGTCGGCGGGCTTCAGAAACCTTGAGCCAAAAGCCAGCACCGTTATCCGGGCATCGCTGCGAGAATAAAACGATAGCATCCGGGCTTTCAGCGAAAAGTTAAAAAAAAAAAAGCTGTCTCTTGCTGCTACCCCATTGTGTAGGACCGCATTATATACGCTAATTATGGCCCAAATAAAACACAAAAATGATTAGTTCCGAATTCTTTTCAGCGTCTCTTCACACTTTCAATGAAGTTGCATATTCTAGTACGCGTGAAGCTTTACTTGCAATTTCCGGCAGCGCCGTTCCAAACGAAGGTACAAGGCACCGCACACTTGCTCTTTTAAAAACCAGTACCACGCTAACTTCTCTTCGCAAACCCATGTTAACTACGTCATAAGAATGCTGATTCCAAGTTAGGTTACTCACTCCACTTCTTTTCAAGTGTACCATCATCTCTTGGCGTTACGTAAAACACTTGTAAGTTCCAACCCAGAATATGAATGAACTTTGTAAGATATAATAAAGAACTTAGTGATGAGGCACAGCACAAAATCTTGGTGCGCTTTTTTTGCTTTTCGAGTGTACCATCGAGTGAACTCACTTTGTAATTTCCAAATCTCGCATTCGGCAATAAAGTGTCTCGTTTATTGTTATTCCACAATATTTTCATGGCGGGAAATAACAAGCGCCGACCAATCGTTAAAAAATTGTTGGGACCTTGGTTAAGCAGGATCTGTGGAATAGGGTAAGTAGGATCTGTGAAATTGTTGAGTGAAAACTAAAACAAGCGCTTGTCAGGAGTCGGCAAAAAAAGACTTTGGGGTCAGACACGTGACTTCCTTTGTGCAGTGTAAAAAAGGCGTTGTGTACCCCTTGCCGTTTTCATGTGGTCGAGTATACATAGGCCAGACGAGTAGATGTACCAATATCAGGCTATCGGAACACAAGCGTTCGTTACAAGGGAATCCACACTCACATGTGTCCCAACATGTTGCGCTGTGCCATTGCGCACCTACGTTTCATGAAGATGAGGTGCTGTCAACACATCGGGACCAGATCAGAAGAGAAATAATTGAGGCTTACAATATCAGGAAAAGGGGCGAGCAATGCATTAGCGTACCTTCTATTGCTCTACATGATAGCGAGTTTATTTTCCTAGATAGTATAGCACCTTAAAATTCCTTGCCTTGGAGAGTACGCGTGGTCTGTTTCCGTTTTTTTCCGTCTCAAGATGTAATGCTGGCTTGCTGTTTCTTTTGCGGTTTTTGTTTGCTCAAAAGAGTAGCTCTTTTGGTTGTGATGGGTGTGTAGCTTTTTTTCTTC
This sequence comes from Rhipicephalus sanguineus, assembly GCF_013339695.2. NCBI lineage: Eukaryota > Metazoa > Arthropoda > Arachnida > Ixodida > Ixodidae > Rhipicephalus > Rhipicephalus sanguineus. The sequence goes on from NC_051186.1 coordinate 100,652,960, forward strand.
CTTTTCTTATTTTATATGTTTTTATTAAACATTCAGTTGCGAGTCAGCGCTGTGGTTTGTGGTTCCTTTCTCTTCGTCCTCGTCGTCGTTGCGCTGTTTCAAGAATGTTCAAGTTTCTTTAACATCTTTAAGCGTTGAAGGTATTGGAATAAATGAATGAATGAATAATTTATTAAGTAAAAACAAATTTTCTTCCAGAGTGCAACAGAAGAAACGGCATGTGCAATTATCCTGAAGGTTCGTGTTTATATTTGCTATTTACGCTAGTTGTCACTGAGTGTTCCTCAATAGATGACAGTTTACTCATTTCTTTGCATTGCCGTATAAAATCCGTGCGGTGCCACTGCTTTGGAGAATACGATGCAGAATTTTCAAACATACCACATGCAACAACTGGCACTTTTGTTGGGCACAATTTCTTACATTAGGGGCTGTCAGAAGTGGCCCTATACTACACATAAATGCATTTAGACTGACAAAATATACACTAGTAAGTGTTTGGACAGCATTATGTGTTATACACAATCCTGCCCATGCGTTGCTACCACGGAAGCCTGGCGCTCATTACTCTTTAATAGGAACTCCTCATTTAGTACTCGTTTCGGAAATCTTAGGTTCATACTGTAGAATTCTACAGAAAATACTCGTATGACACTTATGACTCGTATACAATAATCTCGTATGAACACGTATGAATCATATGCGTTCTCGTATGATCATACGAGATTATCGGATATGTGCCGCGCTATTGCAAATTTCTAGTGGTTTGCGGTGTAGAGCTTGAGGTATAGAGTTTGCGGTGTAGAAATTGGCAATTGCACATTTCTTGCCACCCCGTTCTTCGCTCAGCAGTCGAGGCAGATCAAAAAAGAAAACGTCGATTGGCCCGTTTTTTCACTGGGATTCCAACATATTTTGGAGATTAGATGCCCATCGAGAGAGAGATAATAATCTTCAATAAAAATCCCGGAGAGGTTAGCCTGGCTTGTCGCCTGCCTTGCTGCTCCAGGCGTCGGGTGGTGATTATGGTATATACAATGATCACATATACACACAAATAGCGCGTACGGACACAAACGCGCATATATACACAGAAGAGTCACTTACAAACTTTAGTTAAGTCGAGTTTTCCTCAAGCACACCAACAGAGCTTTTGTGTTGCGCAACGCACAACCGCTGTCGTGCCACGGGCCGAGAAAATGTCGCAGCTTCAAGATCGAGCCGCGTTTGACCATCGTTTTGTGGAAAGCGTCAATAGGACAAAAAAGCCGCGTCTACCAAGTTTCAGCAAGGGGTCGATAACGTTGTCCGACTCAATACGAACGCCACCTTCAAATACTTTCTTTTCTCCACATTTTACTTTCGTACACTCCTGAACCCGGCAGCAGAACACCCTCTCCGAAGCTTCTGTGACTCGTGTCTGGACTTCGTGGAGCGTCTTTTGTATTTACGCTCTATCTTTAGCCTCATGATTAACGCACCATCAACTACGAAATACGAAGATTGGCAGAATGATGCATCCATGTATCTTGTCTTTCTGTGTTTTGAGAGTACCAATTCTAACACAACTAGAGTCGAATTTCTGAAATGAGAAAGGCACTAATGATAAAGTAAATATGCCTGCGCACAAATATTCATAAACTATCTTCTTGCTAGCTTTATTTACTGCTGAACAAGGGTTTCGACGAAAAAGAACACAGCAGAGAAGAATGTCCCCGCCGAGACCAGACCACGGGTCATAAGTCCTCTCGTTCGCGAGCTGAAATAGAGGCCGTTTAGCCGCGTGATTTCATTCAGATATAGATGAAAATTCCTATTAGAGTTCATCATTGGGACTCGCATGAACATTCCGTCAGGCTGTTATACAATGGGAATTCATGTGGTTCAGTATTATTAACGGGCATATAAGCTAAACGAAAATGTTCGCGTAACGTTGTGAACGAGTTTTATTTAATCTTTTCTGTAGTCACGATGTGTATGGTCTACTTTCATGCTCTAGGTAACGCATATGCGCCGCGAGTTCGTGCATATTTCGTAAATTTTTGCACTCCCTGAAAAGATGAGGCAAAATCAAGAGAAGTGTAATTGACAAAAAAATGCTGGTGACTTCTTGAAAAGGCAAATAGAGCGGCTGGCTGATAACCATTTCTGTTCGATTCCGTTAGGCTAATTTGTCGTTATTTCTATTTCCGGTTGTTTCGTGTTGCTAATGTGTTAAACGAAGCGTTCTCAACGTTGGGATTGTTTTTCTTTTTCTTTTTTTTTTGCATGGAAGCCTGCAGATGTAATCCGAGACTTCGTTTTGGACGGCCGTCTCGAAACACTTTCCACTACAATGGCAGGACCAACGAGTGTCGTCCAGGTGGTTATAACGGAAACTGCAACGGATTTACATCAGCGATCGAGTGCGAGGTGATCTGCATACTGCAGCTGGGCTAGTCGCGTATGATATCTACATGCGGGGCATGACACGTCGTAATAAAGTGGTTCTTTCTGGGGGCGTGAAGTCGTTGTTTATATTTTCATTGCGTGCAGGCGATGTGCAGAAATGAATCACTAGAACATAGAGCGTTCTCGCACTCGATGAGATGTGGGCGCAATATTGTCGATAGCACAAATGTAGGTGGGGGAAGTTCGAAACTTCACGTTGTAAGGAGAGAAAAATTTGGGAGGGGCGAAGCATGCAGGGAAGGGTCTTTTAGTTCCACTAACGTGAAACCTGTGGAAGGGCGAAGCATGCAGTGTTCGCCGTTGCTTCCGACAGCAAAATCATTGCAAATGGGCAATGAGAGACAGAAAAAAGCTTAGAAAGAGAGACCCGCAGTCTGCTTTTAGCTAACGCGCACACCGCGAATCTTTATTGTGCAACTGCGCACGAGAGAAATCTCCCACCGGCGCTACATTGCAGGTCAAGATCCAGTGCCTGTGTAAATGGGGTGGCCGGTGAACGGTTGTGCACCGCGAGCAGTCGGTTTTTCAAGAAACTCGCTAGCAGACGCCGCCTGCGTCGGTATTCTCTCGCGGATGAGGGCGCGTCCTCGTTCCTCGCGAGCTGGTAGTTCAGCGTTCATCGGAGAAAGAGCGCTTCCATAGTAAACGCGCGCCGTTCACTCTCTCTCGCCCCACGGCGATGGATGGATGGATGCTATGAGCGTCCCCTTTATAACGGGGCGGTGACATGTCTGCCACCAGGCTCGAAGGATAAAAAAAGAAAAAAAAAGAAAAAAAAACTTCCTTGTTTCATGTTGTCCTAATGCCTTATCTACATTGATTAAATCTATGTTATTATAACAAAAAATATAAATTCACAGTCCATCTCTCTGCCTCTTAAGGCAGAATAACCTTTTTTCCCCCAATTATTTATTTTTGTACTTTATCTCTACTTTTCTGCCACCAATACTCTAACCGTCTCTTACTTATTTCTATCGCGGGCGTGTTCAGCTTTCCATTGTTGTCCCTAAAACCCAAGGCTTCATGTAGACTCGTGCCCACACGTATACCTGGGTGAATATCGCCACATTCAATCAGTACATGTTCCATCGTTTCCTTAGTTCCCCCGCAGCATGTACATAGTTCTTCTTCGTTACTGAATCTCGCTTTATAACTACGCGTTCTCAGGCAGCCCGACCTTGCTTCAAACAGTAAAGCGCTTCCCCTTGAATTATCATAAAACCTTTCCCTCCTTATTTCGTTTTTTTCCTTTTCGGTAGTTACTCAGAGCCGGCTTCTTTTCCATCGCTGTCATCCAATAAGTCTTCTCCGCCTCTCTGACCTTCCGCTTAATGCTCCTTGTTGTCATATCGCCCGCACTGCCAGCCGTATATTTACTGGTGAGCCTCCTAGTTCTTTTTCTCCACTGCGTGTCAACGCTTTTTCTATACAAATACCTGAAAACCTTCTCTGCCCATCTACTCTTCTTCATTTTCCTCAGCCTCTCTTCGAATCTCATTTTGCTCTGCGCTTCCCTCACTTCAAAGCCTGTCCATCCCATATCACCCTTCACCGCCTCATTTGTCGTCTTCCCGTGAGCGCCCAAGGCGAGGCGGCCCACCGTCCTTTGATTTACATCCATTCCTGATTGCACCTCTGACTTCATGCACACCACTGAGTTCCCAAATGTAAGCCCCGGAACCATCACACCCTTACACAGCCCTCGAAGCACCTCGTACCTATTGTATCCCCATAAAGCTCTGTGCTTCATAATTGCAGCATTCCTCTTTCCCTTTGCTACCGATGCTTTCTCTTGTACCTCCATATATCTATCCCCCTCATTTACCCATACTCCGAGGTACTTGTACTCGCTTACCCTCGGTATTTTTTGGCCCTGTATTAAGACCGTATGGTCTCCGTGATCATTGAATATCATCAATCCACATTTTGTTGCACTAAATCCTAGTCCTAGAGCCTCACACTCCCTTCCGCATATATCTGCCAGTCGCTGTATATCATCTTGACTGTCCGCAAATAAGACAATATCATCAGCATAAAATAGGCCTGGAAGCTTCTGCTCAACCATCGCTCCGACCTGTTTGTGTGACAAATTAAATCCAATGTTGCTACCTTCTAGCGCTTTTTCCATCCTCGCCATGTACAGCATGAATAACAGCGGGGACAAAGGGCATCCCTGTCTCAGCCCCTTGCTAATTTCAACGCTGTCCTTGCTACTTATTCCTTCCCATTCTATACAAACTGTATTTTCTCGGTATATTTCTCTCAAAAGCTGTACACAGTCGTCACCTATGCCCACTTCCTTCAATATATCCCACAAAATTTCCTGATTAACGTTGTCATACGCCCCGGTGATATCTAGATAAGCTACGTATAAGGGCCTGTTTTCTATTTTAGATATTTCTATACACTGGGTAAGAACAAACAGATTATCGTCTAACCGCCTGTCGATTCGAAATCCATTCTGAAGTTCTCCCAAAATATCATTTTGTTCTACCCACGCTTCTATTTTTAATTTTACTGCCTGCATCGCCAACCTGTATAGCACCGATGTAATTGTTAGGGGTCTATACGAGCGAATGTTATCTTTTCTCCCTTGCCTTTATAGATTAAGTTCATTCTACTTTTTCGCCAACTGTCTGGTATTTCCCTCTCCTGTAAGCACTTTTCTACGGCTTTCAGCAGTGCTTCTTTAGTGTTATGTCCGAGTTCGTTAATGAGGCTGACGGGAACCCCATCTAAGCCCGGAGTAGTGCGCTTAGGAATTTTTCCTTCGGCCTTCTTCCAATTGAAATTCTCTAGTACTACATCTTCGTCGGTTGCTCTCCTTTGCGTACTTTTACTCACCGGGGGAATCCCCTGGGGGACCTTTTTAAACGAATCGGCTGTTATCTTTCGAATGTAACCTAGCGCTTCATATCCTTCGAATTTATTTCCTCCTTCATCTACCATATGTTGTTGCATTGTGACAGACTTCCTACCCAGCGCTTTTAGGTGGCTCCAAAATATCCTAGGCGCGGCCTTCTTCTTTTCGCGAATCTCTGTCATCCAGCGTTCACTTTCACCTTTAATTTTTGCCTCGACTAATTTCTGCACAATGGATTTTTGCTCTAAATATATTTCCCATATTTGGTTAACTTCGTCCTGTGGCCGCTTCTCCTTTTTTGCCTGTCTGTGCTCCCGTGATGCCTGACGTCGCATCTCGATCGCTTCCCGGATTTCTTTGTTCCACCAACTTTTTGGCTTTTTCTTTCCTTTCCAACAAATAGTTTTCTTCTCTATTTCCATTTCTTTCGTGATTACATGTAGCAGCTCACTATACTTGCAGTCTTTGCCTGGTAGTTCGTCTACTTTTTCCTCGACTCTTGCGGCTATATTTGTTATTTGTTTGTCATTTAGATACGAGCTGCCAAACTTTGATTCTATGTTCTTATTTTCAGTTTTATATCCCATTTGTAATATTATGCGTTTATGATCACTACCCAAGCTGTTAATGCCTTCTTCGTCTATTCTCATGTCTCTAAGTTTGTCATATATTCCTTCTGTCATGAGACAGTAATCAATGCTCGATTGCCTGTTTCCGACTTCCCACGTGATCTGCCCCTCACACTTAGGCCCCACATTAACTATCTCAAGACTATGTTGCTCGCAGAGATCTAGCAATAACTTGCCATTGGTGTCTGAATATCCGTCAAGGTCATGAATGTGAGCGTTCATGTCCCCTAGAAGGATTATTTCGGCATCATGACCAAATTCTTTAATATCGGTGCTTATGCATTTCACTATCTCCAGATTCTTTTCTCTGCAGTTATTCCCCGTCCACAAGTAAGCTACACCTAGCCACGTTTTCTTTCCACCTACTGTGCCCGAAACCCATATGTGCTCTGAACACGTTTGTTTCACTCTCTCCCATTTTGTTCTGCTATGAATTAGCATTCCAACCCCCCCACCTCTCCTTTCTGATGTGATCCTGTTACATCCTTCCCAAACATAATTTTCAATACGTGGTGGCTCTTCCAAGTCTCTAAGGTGTGTTTCTGTAACCGCATAAACACCTATCTGTTCCTTGTTTAACTGTCTCTCAATCTCTAACCATTTTGCCTTTTTTCTGCCACCCTGCATGTTAATGTAACTAATTGCAACACGCGCCTTCTCCCTTCTTTTACCTTTTCTCTGTTTTTTCGCTATACTACCTGTCAAAGAGTCCCCCTGGTTGTTTTCCTCATTACAAGCTACCTTGGGCACCGAAGGGCCCGCGTGCCCCCCAAAAAAGCTACTGCGCGTCCTGCAAGACGCCAACCCACCTCATGGCCAAGCCTCCTATCGAAGTGTATTCCGTCTCTTCGAAAACCACCCCACCTGTGCACCTCTCTGTTTATTTCCACTACCTCGATGCCTTTCTCTCGACTAATTCGCCATATCTCTTTGTTTGCGACGACAACCGCTCTTTGCAAGCTGATATTTCGCACTGGTACTTCCGGTATTGTGCATACCACTATCTGCACCTGAGAGTGCATACCACTATCTGCACCGGCGAGTGCTGAGGCGGTGGCGCCCTCTCTTGAGCTCAGGCGAATGAAGAGGACACGATGATGCATGCAAGCAAATTGGTCACAACGATGCACGCGGTGACAGCAGACGACGATGCACCGCTGACAAGCCGAGACCCTAAGGTGCTTCGCCCCTAAAAGAGAGATATGTAGAGAACAAATGCACAACTTCAATGTTAGTAACATTCTGAGCGGTGTGCGACGTCACTCCTAAAAAAATTGTTTTCCCGCAGTTATTTTACGCGCAGCATTGCATATCGGAAATTTTTACATGTCGAAGTTTGTTTGTTACCATTTCTCAATTTTCCGACGCTGTTGCTGATGTACAGTTCATTTACATGTTCCTATCTTGTTCCTATTTAATGTTCCTAAATGTTCGTATGTCTGCATATCGCATATCTCTGTATATTCACGTACGTGCCGCCCACTCCTGCCACAGCCCTGACGGGCTGCAGTACGCTTAAAAAAAATAAAGATACGGGTAAGCGCAGTTAGTGTACCTCATTGGGCAAGTAAGTAGTCTTCAGAAATTGGAACAATGCCTTCGTCGCTCTCAAATGCGGTGACTTCTGACTGGGACAAGGCGGCATTATCTTCACCTTGTGCGTTGTTTTCTTTTTCTCTAATGACGTCTGAGGCTGACTTTCCAGAATGGTTTCTGCTAACACAGCTCTGGGGTCCATTAGAGCTATAGGAATTGCTAGTGATCGTCTCCACCCATTATGGTGAGAGGTGCCTCAAAGATATGTTCCACGGTAGCCTTAATCGGACTGTCACCACAAAAAGTACGGTTTGCCATTCTTAAAGGGGTCATGAACCACTTTTCCAAGTAATGATCTAATGACATTAGTATCGGAGTTTACTGCCTCCCGAATCGATTGCCGCAAGAATTTCTCGAATCCGTCAAGAATCAGCGGAGTTACGGGGCTTTGGCGCACGCTCTAAGCGCTTTCTCTTTTTCTCGTGCCGACGAGCGCACTGGAAGCTAGACAGGGAGGGGTGGCACGGGGGTAAGAAGTTACGTCAGCGTGCGTCATGAAACGCTATCGCTCTCCCGCTGTGATTCGCACGCGCGAGTGCGGCTACCGTGTAAAGTTAGCAGACTGAGAAGTGCGGCGCGGGCAAGTGGCGGCACCCCGTGGCAAGAAGCGCATCTCATCCGGCTATCGGCCAATAAGCATGCTATGTCTCCGCGACGTCAACGTGCTGACGCCCCGCCCACCGACGAGAGTGAGAAACGGCCTCTGTTTGTAAAGAGGGCGCCTGAGGAAACGGCAACTTCGCGCTCCGCTTGTGGCCTTTACGTGGCGCGCAGGACTGTAATATTTTGCAGAGCAGTTCATAGCTGTGTCAGCTTTCCGCAGGTTGTGTTTTTTCAACAAGCCCAAGGGGTGCTTCATGACCCCTTTAAGAGAAAAGAAAACGACTTCGTGAAAATAACTCTTAGTCATAATCGAGAAACCATAGCGACTTCTCTCTGAGGGAGTCCAATTAGCATGAGAAAACATGATCGAGAGTTCAGGGAGCGTTGGCGATTTTATTGCAATAACAATTACATGGGTACTATATATATATATATATATATATATATATATACATATATATATATATATATATATATAGATATATATATATATATATATATATATATATATATATATATATATATATATATATATATATATATATATATAGCGCGCTTGAATCTCTGGAGAGGGCACAACTGCGCCTCTAGCGGGAGCAATGAGAACTAGCGGATACGGCGCGATAGACAAGGCGCGAGAATGAGAGCTTGGCGAGCAAGCTCTTAAAAGCGGCCGCTTGCAATTATTGTGGCGTAATGAAATGCAAACAAATCCAACGGTGAAACCGAAACAGAAGCACCGGTGAGTGCAACTAGGAGACGACCAGAATCACGTCATTATTCAAAAGCCAACGATTACAGAGGTGTAGTTCTTTCGCATTCGTTAACGTATGTGCGCAGTGCGTACTATAACTGCCAGCGCCGCCTGCTCAGCCACACAGCGAAGTCGGTTGGTGGCTGATATAATGACGGTCACGCACATTCTGGACTCAGTAAGGGACTCAGTTTATCATGAACATTCTGGACGTCTCAGAAGAACATGGCAGTTGAGCTCTTCCGCGTTTGGCTTCGCCGCTGAATTGTGGTTAATTTCATTACTTCGCAATTATTACTGGTGGCTACCTTTTTCGGAATCTCAAAGCTGCAACGCGTTTTTCGCAAGAAGGGCTTCGATTCTCCCATTTGACATAACCATCTAAGCACGTTAATTAAAAGGTTAATTAATCTAACCGTCTCGATTAATTCCTAAATTATGTATTTAGCCACCTTAAATTGCCTGCTGCTACAGAAGAACTAATTGTAAAGGCATCGAATAAATATCGCATTGCCCTGCTTTTTGTAAATTTTGGACACATTTCCTGAAACACCCGGCAGAACAGGTGTCTCAAGCTCACCTCATCTGGCTGGCCGGGGTCATGAAATTTAGTCCAGCACGTGCCTGGACAGTGCGTGACATTAGAGCGGAGGGGGGGGGGGTGCAGATTGAACAGCATATCAGGTAACGCTGCCATTTGAAACAGGTCCTTTCACATATATCATACATGGGCCCTTTCTGCATGGCATTTGGCGTCACAATTCGAGAAATACATCGATACCGATTTTGAAGATGACTGAAATCTGCACGCCGATTCTCCAATGAACAGGTTTTGTTCCGCGGTTATGTTTCAACACATCGTGACCACAGGGGGTGCCTCACGGAAAAAAATGTTTGAAACCAGTGATGTATGTGTAGCTCATGAGCATCCTGATTCAGAAAAAAAAAGAAAGCATGGGACGAAGGCATTGATTTGCGGGCCGCGGGCCGCTTGTTTGAGACCCCTGCGGTACAATATTCGAATTCAGCTTAGCGCATTTTCTTTCAAGCCGTTTAGGACTGCATTCGGCATGCCTCATCTTTGAGGCGTAATACATTCTAACCTGTGCATTGTTGCTAGAGTGCAATCCACTTATAACGATAATAACAAAATCAGAAAAGTCGATCGTTATGAGCGATTATCGTTATATCTGGACCGGAAAAAGAGAAGGCAGTATATATCCACACGTTTCCCGGACGGCGCATGTAGGCCTGGCTACTCACCAACTATACTCGAATCCGGTCGAGCAATGCCAGTCATGGTAAACAACACTAAAAGCACCATATAGGCGTATCTGCCGGGGGGTGGAGGGCAAGGGGCCGCTAGCCCTCGCCCTGCAGAAAGTAAGGGGGTATGCCCCCCTCCCCACACACTTTCAGCAGTGGTCAGTGTCGGCTGCGCACTGGGAAAACAACAAGCTGAGGCGACGTTTTCCTTCAACAAAGCAATCACAGAATTATACAATGAAATTTTACAACGTATTTTTCCTACGCTTATGCTGTGAAGGTTGCGTTCTGTCTCACGACCACGCACTGCACGCTATCTGCGGTGCAAGCCGCCTATGTGACGATATTGTGACGACTTCGCGCTACGGGTTCCAACATTACAGAGGCGAGTACTGCTGAGCAGGGTGTGTGACGTCGCGTCGACGGAAGGACGAATCTCAACAAGAAAACGTAACAACTGTTTATTCACCTAGCAGTAGCAGCGGGCGGGTATACCGACGCAGGGCTTTTCTCGCTAGCGAAGGATTAATAATCTCCCAAGATTGCAGCCTGTTTCAGTAGCCTCCGCCAGATGACACTGCGGTGGTGCTGTGGTTTATCGGATTGCAGTGCAGCGTGTTGCTGTGTCACGCCGGGATGAATGAGAGCAAGGCCGAGGCTACGCGGGAATATGCGCATAGTGTGTCACCACAAGGGGTTTTATAACGTTAGAGCATGCTGTCATGCTTTTATTCTGCTCTGTCTGCCATGAAAATTACATCATCACTGACACAAGTATGGACGGGGATCAGCTAACATTTTATGGACTGATCAAATGCGCTTCCTGTTTCAGGAAATTCATTTCCTTTCTTCGAAGACGTGTAGAATTGCCGCTGCTCTACATCCCAGCTGCTGTGAGTCGATGAGTGTGCAGAAATGTTGAGTGTTTTAGCCGAGCCACCAGAGCTACCAGAGCCACCAGAGCTACCAGAGCTACCAGAGCCACCAGAGCACCAGAGCTTTCCGCTTTTGTCTCCGATTAAGCTGCTTCGCCTTGCTTATGATATGGCAGCTTCCAAGGATAGCGGCGGCTAGCTACAAGGCTATAAATAAGGCAGTCGACTCAAGCACTGCGTCGTGAAGTACTGCGTACTGAAGCCCTGCAAGTGAAGTACTGCGTCATGGCACTAACGAGAGCCGGTAGGGATCGATTCGGCGGCGACGCAGTTAAAGCGTATCGATGTCAGCGAGGAACGCCGGCCGCGCCAGCATCGAGGATTCGCCCTAGACAAAGTTTAAGTTCTTTGCCTTTCGCGTCGTGTTATCGTGTGGCGGCTCGTTGACGGAGTAGTGCAGCTTCCACATGCGCCAACGGAGTTTGTCCACCGCCTGCTGCTTCGAGTGCGATAGCACCGTCTAATAGAACTGCTGCTATAAGCGGCGCCGAAAGGCAACGACGTCGACGGGCGAATGTCGCGCCTTGGTCGAGCGATCAAGGTGCGACATTCGCCCGTGGAGCTTCGCGCGGTCACGGCTCAAAATACGAACCTCTGCCTCCAGCGTTCCTGAAGCGCAGTGTGGTAGTGTACGCAGGGGCACAGGCTCAGATTACCCTATTACCGGGGAGCGCACAGCTTGCCGTTTCTCTTCTCAATTCACGACGCTTTCGTTGTATATTCAGTAGCTGTGTTCTGTGGTTGTTGATGCAATGTTTGCGCGGGATTCAACATAGGTTGTGTGCACGTGTATGTTAACTGCTTGAGCTTACACATGGGGTAAAACCGTGACCACTGATGTTAGTCGTCCGGATGAACACGTGGCAGCAGACATCAACGTGGGCAACGTTACTAGATCAGCTAGTAACGTTGAACGTGGGCACGTCCACGTGACACGGTGCTATAGCTAGATGCCAAACACTAATAGACATTGTACAAGCTCTCCTATACCAATGCACAATAAACAATAAACTTTTTCTGTGAAGATGTTTCAATTTCGCCTTATACCGATTCCGCTGACGGAGGGATCGGTATATACTCAAGCGATAGTATATACTCAAGATATAATACTCAAGCGCGAGGGTCGAAATTAGGCAAGGTGCTCACATCTTTTAAGCAGTTTAAGATGTATGTTCTAGCCGAACATGGTAACTTTCTGAAATACACGCTTCGGTCACTCGTCTATTCTCTCATCCTGTCTAATAAGAAGGTTTTGTTTAGCCTCGCTGCCGCATTTTCGAACGCTTCAGATTGGTTGGTTGTTTCCAAAATTTTCTCTATGCGTACTTGTGCATGGCAATTATTATTGGGCTTGTATTCCACGCCAAATCAATTTCCAACCGGAAACACACGCTCGCAAATTCTTACGTTCAAATAAGTTCTGTGAAGCACGAGTTTGCACATGTGTTCTTACTGGTGAACTCAAGTACGCTGCGCTAAACCGTGCATCATAGATGAATTGCAAATTAAGAAGAGAGAGCTCTTCGACGGTACTGTTCCGTATGCGCATCATTTAGTAACGAAGCTGTTCCTGCAGTGTAAAAATGCGAGTTTCGACCAATCACTATAAAAATACCCAGCTAACAATGGTCCCAAGATCGGTCATTCGTCGTTGCTGCCAGCTATTAAAAACAATAGGCAAGCATTCGTACCAGATATTCGTCTGAAATATGCAAGATGCGCTTCGGAATGACGTATTAAATATTCCAAGAAAGAACGGCCTGCCATTAGTGGATGATGTCTGAAACTGGTATATTTGAGTATTTTTATGTAGTATATGTGCTGTGCTTTAGCCGGTACACATGTACGTCTTCTAGTGAAGCGTAAATGAAAGTTGTACCTTCAGCTGATACAATAGTGCTTATGTTGCTGCTCATTATTTTGCTCTGTCTACATGCGGGTCTTGCGTCAAAAGACGTGAAAGAAAAAAAGAGACGAACTAGGTAGGAAAGTATTTTAGTCTTTTTTTTTGCGAGCAGGCTGCACGTTTGGAACGCCAGCGCTTCCTTGCCCGTGAACGCCAACGACGCCGAATGGCTAATTCCTCTGACCGAGGCAGCGAAGCGACAGCGAAAGCCAGCGTCGGGAGTTAGACATGTTCGCTCGGGTGTACGGAAGAGTGAAGCGGAGGGGAAACGTCCGCGTCGAGAGTTAGACACACACTGGCTCCCAGCCGCGAACAGTAGAACAGTAGAAGCACAGTAGAAATGTGACCACAGAACAGAAAAAAAAATCGCAAAACAAACAAGATAACTACATGAAAATAACAGAAAAAAAAAAGATATGAAATGTCACATGGTCACACGAAAAGAACAGACAAGAGTATAAAAGAGAAGATAAACCCAAGAACAAATTACAAAACAACAGAAAAGAGCTAATCACGACAAAATAAACATAAATCAAACACAGCCGAACCAATGCTCCGCAGTTCGTAGAGCTTTCATTTGAGGTAGAACTGGCTTTGTTTGTACTGGCTTTATTTGTACATGGCACTTCGCATGCTATCAGCCAGCATATCTGCAACACCTATTACAATGAAATCTCGCATAGGTCACGTGTGCTGTTTTGGGAAAATAAAAAAAAAGTCACAGTTTCGCCGCAACGGCGAAGCAATGAATGCGGTAGCAACAAATTGGAATGTGACACAAAGAACGGAAAGTAGCTCGAGATTTCCAGCGCGTCACTCAAGAGCAAAGGACGCACGTAAAGAACACACACAGGACGAGCGCGAACTATCGAGTGTCGCAGCTCGACACTTAAAGCGCTCTATTCAAACATAACGAAGGATGCACGAAACGAACGCACAGGTATACACAGGAAGAGAGTGAACTAACAACTGTCACAGTTGTTATTTCTCTCTGTTTGAACAGCGCGCTCCTTTCGCAAACGCGACCGCTGCAGCGAGCGAAGTGACCTTCATGCGCTCTGAAACTTCAGCGCGGATATCGCGGTGAAAGCTCAAGACATACAAAACAGCCCCCTCACGAGATAAGCGCCTGCGCAGGCGACCGCGCCCTGTAGGGCCACGTGCACCTCGCGTGTCAGGAGGCGCGCGTGCATCGCAACGAGCGGAGCGACGACCTTTAAAGCGCGCCCCTCGCGCCCCTCGCGTCTTTCGCACCATCTCGCTTGTGACCAAGAAAGCACGTTGAAGTAAATGGTGTTTATAAATAGCTCCCTGTTAGCACGCTGAAAGACGTACTCTTCGTGGCCTAGCTGTTTAACGCCGCGCGCTGCGGAGTGAGATGTCACCCATTCGATCCCGCGCTAAAGAAAGCTTGTATCAATTATTTTTCTTTGTGGCTTTTATATATATTTTTTAAAAGCCGAAGAGAAGAATATTTCAGAAAAGAAATGTTCCGAACATGCACATATACAGGACATGACGGCGAAGGCGACGATAAAAGCCAGCCGAGAGTGTCCATAAAATTTTTATCGCAATCACAGTGAATTAAATGTGCGTGATGTTCCGATTAGCCACTTCTCGGTATTTCCAGCAGCAAGATATGCAACTCTGATGGGTTGTGGCGGAGGGTTTGGTCAAACAGTGCCGTGAACGTAATCAATGCTTTGTGCGTTCAGGCGATAGCGTTAAAGAGCTCGTTTCGCACCAATTCCGAGTAGGCTTCGGTGTCGGTGTAGCCAGCGGCGTCGTTGGTTGTCAGCGAAAAATGAGCGTTGATGCAAATGAGATAGATGCAAATAAACAGACAAACGAAGTGTTCGGTTTCAATGAAAATCGAACCCAGGCCTTGTGCATGGCGAGCAGATGTTCTGCCACAGAGCAACGCCAGGAGTTTAAACTGCTTCGAATAAAAATAAAGAACCTATACGAACGTCATGCTGTGGGAGGAGTTTCCTTAACGCATGTAACGCTGCGTGGCAGAAGCGTAGGATTGCACCAGGCGTGCAAACATGTGATTTGCTCAAAGAGTGGGTGATTCAAAGCGGCGCCCCTCTTTCGAAGCACTCATGTATAATCATCATTACCAGCGACAGCATCAACAATGTTGCAGCTGCGCAGGTGCGCATCGCAACTTACGGACGCGTACTCGGTACTTTTTCAATTCGCAAAAGGAAGAATTCTGGCGTTGTTTGAACCTTGCCACCCTTCTTGCAGTAGGCGTTCCAGGATAGCTTGAAACAGCATTTTTTGAGCGTACAGACGTTCCTTTCCTAACGCCACAGTTGATGCCTCCTCAAAGCGAAGCCAGACTCTAGATTGGGAACACGATGCGCACGGGGCCTGATTACGCTATCGTGTTCTACTCTGAAGGCGAAGCTCAAGCGTCCTCCATTTTTGTATTCGTGTTTTCATTTGTAATCTAATTAGTCGTACTAACTTAATCAGATGTTTCGCCATGTCCGACTTGGCACAAAATAGTTATGCAGTTAAAAAAACATTATATTCGTGTTTGGCAATAGATTGCACTAATATATAATCTTGCCCGCGCAAATCAATTCCTCCTGCATAGACAGTCAATATTGTGCATTTTAGAAGCGTACTGATGGGTGCTATTTCAACAGAGAAAGAGCACCCATCAATGATCTACTGAAATGCAGCCCCACTTCTCTTCGAGCTGTGACATATGGCAGCTGCCTTGATCTGGCTTTCGTTTCCAACTCGTTCGCCAGATGTGTTAAGTAGTTTTCGGTTATTGAGACACACGGGAGTGACCATATTCCCACTTATCTTCGCATCAAAGGGATGTCCAAATCTGGTCCAGAGAAGACCGTTCGCAGAATTGACTGCACCACTTTTAAGTCTGACATGGAGGATGCTTGCCAAGCGGATCTAAGCACTGGGCAAGTAATCAAGTGCACAATGCAAGATGCCACGCGTGCGATACCGATTACGTCCAGGCGGAACGATTTTGATGCCGAATTGGAAGGACTGTAAGTGCTTCGCCGCCGTGCTGAACGCAGATACCAGCGCTGAAAGTTCATTCACGACCTTAAAACAGGCAAAATAATGCAAAAGAAGATTCAGCGTCGTATGGGCAATTTAGCCTGTGAACGTTTGATAAGGTTTTGTCAGACACTAGACCCCCGCAAGCCCCTATCTGCCCATCTGGAGAAAGGTGCGTGGTCTGCGCTGCATTCCCGAACAGCGTTTTCGATTCAATGCACTAGCGCTCTTCCAAAAGCGGCGAGACATTGATGTCGCAGACGACTTTTGCGTGAGGATAGCGGACCAAGTGGTTCGTCCAGATGCTCTGGCCGGAAGTGGCGTCCCTCATTCCTGTAACGGCCGCATGGACCTTCCTTTTACAATGCAGGAGCTTGAGGCGGCACTAGCCCAATGCAGGCGTTCTTCACCACTGGGACGAGATGGTATATCATATCGAGCCCTGTGCAATCAGGGTCAGACTGTGCCGGGAAAAGCTGCTGCGTCTGTACAACGCATCCTGGCAAGCGGGAAGTGTTCCTGACGCATGGAAGACAAGTCGTATGGTACCACTTCTGAAGCAAGGCAAGCCCCCAGTTGAACTTGCCTTATACAGCTCTAGCGTACTGGCCAGCTGCGTGGAAAATATAATGGAACGAATGATCCTTAGCCGCCTCGAGTGGCATCTTGAACATTACAAGCTTTATCCAAACTCCATGGCTGGATTTGGACGTGATCTGTCATCTATTCATGTCATTGATGTCGTTACATATGTCCAACAGCAGAAATCACGCAAGCGTTTGTCTGCAGCCTTGTACTTAGATGTAAAAGACGCATGCGATAACTGCTACACGAGGCCATTCTCGATGCCCTTGAGATGATTGGCCTGGGTGGTCGAGTTTCTCGATTGATTGCTAGCTACCTGACAGCAAGATCTTTATACATAAGACGGGAAATACCTCACGTCGCCTTACCAGTGCACGACCTCTGTTCCAACTCATTGGAAGTCGCTGCTGTGCAAGTGTACCTGGGAAACCGAAAACTGAGCGTGATATCGGTGTACATAAGCCCACGAAAGAAGGTCTCCATGGAGGCTTTTCTAAAAGACCTTTGCGCTCGATGTCCCGCTCCTCGAATATTCTGTGGTGATTTTAACGCGCATCATACGCTCTGGGGAGATAAGAGTGTATATAAGCAGCTGCGGATGCTGCTGACTTATGTGTGGCGAACGATGGGAAACCTACATTTCTTAGGCCACCAGATTCATGGAGTGCGATAGACCTTGTACTTCACTCCACGGACCTTCTGGTATCATCGACCACGGCTCCAGACAGGATGGATAGCGACCATTTCCCCATCTTCACCAATATCCTGGGATTTCGGACTGCTGGTCGACAATTCTGCAATGTGACTCGCTGGGACACCTACAGAGAAGCGTTGGAGGAATCCACTGGTGAGCTGTTTGCAGATATGTTACAAAGCAAGCGAGTGGCAACTTCGTTGCTGAAACTGCCCGATCATTTCCCTGCTCCTGACTTGAAGTTAAAGAACCTCTGCGCAGCACGTAGTCGAGCGGAGCGGAAACTCATGAGAAAAAAAGGAAATCCGTCTGCGAAAACTGAATATAACAAGACAAACGCTGCGATCCGTCGCCACACAAAAATATTAAGACGAATTCAATGGGCCGCTTTCTGTGAGAGTTTACCGACGTTTACACCCTTGACAAGGATATGGGTAGTAATAAACAGTCTTTCTGGGAAGATCCGCTCACACAGGCCATTCGAAGCACTCGCTTTGAAACAAGGGAAAGATTTGCAAACCCTTGCTGAGGATTTCGCAGACGCATACACAACTGGCAGATCAGCAGGAGCGGTGACTCCTCTGTCACCTCATGGACTCCACACGATGGATACGCCATTCACCTTTCGAGAGCTGGATATGGCACTTAGCAAATTAAGAAGACGCTGTGCAGTGGGTCCCGATTTGATCAGCAACCAGATGCTGACAAATCTGCCATATGAGCTAAAAAAGGCCCTTTTGGACATATTTAATCACGTCTGGAGCACGGGAGAGATCCCAATTGTTTGGAAGACAGCATGGGTGGTGCCAGTCCTTAAGCCCGCAAAGGATCCTGCGAGCCTCGCATCATATCGACCGGTATCACTTACATCATGTGTATCTACGTTTATGGAAATATTGATATGTACAAGATTAACTTGGTACCTTGAGCAAGGAAGACGATGGCCATCGTGTATGACGGGATTTCGCCCACGACTGAGTGACCAGGACAGTGTTTTGGACCTATTAAGCCACATCGAGCACTACCATGTCAGCGGCCTCTCGACACTCGCGGTCTTCATGGACGTTGCCAAGGCTTATGATTGTGTGCTTCAGGCAGGCATCGTCAACGGGCTACAAGCCATGGGTGTGTCGGGAGATGCTCTTCGGTTCGTACATGAATTTCTCAGAGACCTCTATGTCCGGGTTAAGCTTGGAAATGTAACGAGCGAAGAGCGACACGTTTCCCTCGGCGTCCCACAAGGAAGTGTTCTATTTCCGTTGCTTTTTAAGGCTGCCATGGCCAGCCTTCCTGACACTCTGCACTTAGCTCTGAAAGCAGTTCAAATATCAATCTACGCCGATGACATCTGCATTTGGATCTCAGGGTACCATAAGAAACGTTTGGCCCGGATAGCACAGGGCGCCATTTCAATCATTGAACGCCACTTGTCGACACTTGGTCTGTCTTTATCAGCCGAAAAATCGACCTTCATGCTCTTCCCGGGAGTGAGACGGAAGTCAACACGTCTGTCGCTGAATATTCGAGGCCACCCAATTCGTTTTGCAACAAGTGTCTGTTTCCTAGGCGTTACCATCGACAACAAGCTACTATGGCGACGTGCGGTTGATGGTATAGTCACTGCATCAGTGCAAACGATCAACGCTCTGCGTCGCATGGCAGGGGTACGTTGTGACAACAATCCTATGTCCATGCTTAAATTGAACGCTGCGCTCATAACAAGCCGCATTCTTTATCAGCTGTCGCTGATATCACCATCACCAAGCCAGTTCGAACGCTTCCGCTCGGCGATGGGAGTTCCTCAGGCGGCTTCAATCAAGGTCACCAATAAAGCAGTCTCTTCCGCTCCGCCTTTTGGCGTCCCAGGCCTTATTGACGCAGCTGTCAAGACTGGGAGAGTCCTTCGCAGGCACGGCGCTTCTCCGGCGGCTCAGAGCAAGAACTGGCTCACATTTCAACGCGGCGCTGAACACATTTCGATATTTAGGCTTGAAATTGCCTAAACGGCGCCCTATGGACCCGCCATGGTCTTTTGTGGATGTTGCCTGTAACTTCAGCGTACCCAAGCTATCAGCGAAACGCACCATTCCAGCCGCGGAAGCAAAGTTTCTTGTGCTGGACAACTTGAGTACCATGTACCACGGCCACATACAAGTGTACACCGACGGATCAGTGTGCACACAAACGGATAGCTGCGCAGTGGCTTTCTGTATACCCTGCCTTGGCGTGTCATGGGCGGGCCGCCTGGATCGTGTGGTTTCGTCCACAACGGTAGAAAGCGCTGCAATCACCACGGCTTTGCGAAAATTGCGATCCTTTTCTGCACGAGATGTTGTAGTGCTGACGGACTCAGAGTCGGCGCTACAAAGACTGCATCGTGGCCTACCTCAAGAAGAATTCACCAGTCAATCTCTGGCGCTCATCAAACACCTTATTGGCAAGAGCTTTAATATAAAGTTTCAGTGGATACCATCCCACGTTGGCATTGAAGGCAATGAAAAGGCTGATGTCCTTGCATGCGAAGCGCGGACATCTGTTCTAAAAGTAAGAACTCCTAAAACTTACCAGAACAACAAAGATGCGATACGCAATCATTTCAAGGCGATCTACAAGTTTCCACACCAAGCATGTGTAATCACCGGACTTTCTCGTGAACAAGCGACGCTGTTATACCGCATAAGAACCGGCTCCGCATACACCCCGGCGTGGTCATTCAAGACTGGGCGTTACGCTTCCCCGTTTTGTGCCTTCTGCGGTGACATCGGGGACGTTGAACATTTTATTTGGCTTTGGCCGCAGTTCGATGTGGAAAGAGCAGCGATGATCCGCAGCTTGCAAAAAGGTTGTCATAGGCACCGGACATTTGAAGACGTCATTTTTCCTGAATGGCCCGTGGCCACGAGGAGCAGCGTGCAACGAATTTCGTTGGTTTTCCTGCGAGACACTGGGCTGTTCGGCACTTGGTGACATACCCCTACAATTCAGGAGATGCTCAGGCGGAACAATTGCCGGCCATGCAGGCCAGGCTAACCCCGCCTGCTGCAACATCACCACCACCACCACCACCTTCTTTGCATCAACCGACGTCGGCCTAACCACACGACGGTATACCTTCCGGGGCGTTCCTCAAGGCGGAGTACTAAGTCCTACTCTATTCAATCTCGCTCTCATTAAACTTACCGACTGCCTGCCATGTACGATCGAGATATCTATATACGCATACGACATATGTGTCTGGACATCAGCCGTCACACGCCTGCAGATACGAGCGAGGTTTCAAGAAGCTGTAAATTGATAGCGAGCTATCTCGGAAAGCAAGGCCTTGAAATATCCCTGAAAAATTGCCAGGCCTGCGCGGAAGGCGCAGCACAGTCACAGCGAAAGCTGGAAGAGCGGAATTTCTAGAGCCCGTTGTAAACTCTCTTGGGGCTACTAATACAAGTACACTAGCAAGGTACCCACTACGCGATAAATCACAATATTTGTGAAATTGGGAAGCACCTACAACGCCATTATTCCTCATTGTGCGCAGGAGCGAGGTTCCAGCTACACATATGTAAGGCATTATGTGCACTTTGTTTACGTGACGACTGATGACGATGAAGAATGGTGGCTCAGCCCTTTGTAATGGGTTGCAAGCTTTAAACGGCTCACCAGTTACGTAATTCGCATTGGGTGACGCCCGGTCGCTATTTAACTCTCCCACCATGCAATATAACATACATTGACGTGAGAAAGAGAGACAGAGAGAGGGGGGAAGAACTTTATTGAGACCCTGAGGAAATGGATGATGGGCTCATGGGCTTCCTTGGCAACCAATGCAAGTGCACTTGCGAGGAACCCACTACGCTATAAATCATAATTTCTGTGAAGTGGGGAAGCAGCCACTATGCCATTTTTCGTCATTCAACGGAGAGCCGTGGTACCCGCTAAAAACATGTAAGGCATTATGCGCACTTTGTTGGTGTTGTGCCTGATGACGATGAAGAATTATTGCAGAGCCCGTTGTAGTGGGTTGGAAGCATCCAACAGCCCGCTCGTTGTGCAATTCGCATTGCGTGACGCCTGGTTACAAAATTCGCGTTGTGTGGTGCGTGGTTTTTTATTTCATTCTTCTACCACACTAAATTACATATGTTAATGTGGTTCCTTCTGGACATGAAGCCGGTATAGCTTCGTTTTGCAAGGCAGTTTCATGCACCGGCGTGGCTCTGAGGTACAACACTGGGCTCCCACACAGAGGCCCCAGGTTCGAACCCCGTTCTATCCTGGAAATTTTTTCTTATTTCGTTTTTTTTTCTTATTTCGAGCGATAGTGGTTACGGACACCGGCAGCGGCGGCGGCGGCGGCGGCGGACAACTACGCCACCAAAAACGGCCGTTGAAATGGTCTCATAACAGCTTTCGCTGTAAAACTGTGCATTAGTGGCCTTCACAGGTAAACCAATGACGCACTGTGCCGTTTCTTTTGAAGGGCGTACCATTTATTATGCCAGAAACCACAAATTTCTGGGTGTACACCTAGATAAAGACCTTCTTTGGAGCATGTGTCTTACGTGAAACAGTGCCTCGCAGCAATCTCACAGCTATTCGAGTTTCTTGGTGCAAAAACCTGGGGGGATTTTGGCAGACGCAATGCTGGAACTGTAAAGATCACTGTTTCTCGGTATTTTAGATATTGTCTGTCTGTACTGGCTAATAGATGCAAGACATGTACTCACACTCTGCAGGCTGTACAAGCTCAAGCTCTCAGAGTTTGCCTTGGCTTGCCGAAATGCGCGTCGACTGAAGCAACCACTTCCATCGCATGGGATCAGCCTATGCAAACGCACATTGCGGTGGAAGCATCGAGAGCCCATATGAGGCGTTGTTCCCGGGCCCATTGCCACCACCTTGCAACATTGCCTACGGAAAGACCACGGGCATCGTATTGTGCAACGATTGCAAACCATTCTGCCCACCTTCCGTCAGGCTTCAGCCCCGCATCTAACACCGCCATACCTCCTTGGTGCTTCATTCGACCTGAAGTGCCCCTTAGTGTACCGGGAATCAGAAAAAAAATCTGAGCTCTCATCACCAGTTCTGAAACAGCTATATCTGATTCTTTTGCACTAGACGTACGCTCATCACGTGCATGTTTACAATCATGGGTCAGCTACCCTCGAGTGTTCGTGCGGAGCAGTGGTCGTCCCAGTGAAAGCTGTTACCACCAGTTTCAAAACAGACCACCTAACGACATCGACGGCAGCAGAACTTGCCGCTCTTCGCGCTGTACTTTGTGTAGTCAACCGCGAACAGCCTCAGCTATGGTCAACCTTCAGCGATTCGAACGCAGCTCTACAATCTTTGCTATCAGCCCTTCGGCACGGACCATACGAGCAGTTGGTCTTCGAGGTTAGGTATCTCCTTCATACTTCGTTATAGAAAGGACACCACGTGACATTTCAGGGGCTGCCAAGTTTCTGCGGCGCGATAGGCAATGAACACGCCTACAATACTGCTCGATCAGCTCTTCAAGCTGACAGGCTCGAGGATACCCCTATCAAGGACCGATGCTGCTAGCCATCTTCGAGTGGCCGCACAAGAAATCACTTCCTCCACTTGCAATACAGCAAGCAGACTGTACAACCGCCACCGCCACTGCCCGACCACTTTACCTCTTCAGACACCTACGGGACTACGCCGAAATGATGCGCCTCTGCTTTGCCGTTTATGGCTAAGAGTGGCTTTCACGAAGTCATTCTCATTTCGAATCGAAATGGCTGAGAACCCATTTTCTGACAAGTGTGGTAGCGAGGAGACCCTACAGCACATCTTCTGCGTCTGTGCTCGCTACAATGCGCAGAGAAAATCACTTGCAGTCGCTCTTGGTCTCATAGATCCCAGAACGATGACGGCAGAAACCACCCTGGAATGTCGTCCTGAGAGGTCATCGCGGGTGAAGGCGACGAAGGCAGTGCTCTACTTTTTGAAGACATCAGACTTGCACCGGCGGTTATAGAATGACGGCGTTGTCATTAATGTGAAATATGTGTGACTTTGTGCGTGCTTGCTCTCCTTCTCTCTCTTTCTCTATGTCTATATCTCCCCCATCCCTTCCCCCAGTGTAGGGTAGCATACCGGTCCTTCTAGACTGGTTAACATCCCTGCCTTTCCTTTCTCTCCTTTTCCTTCCTTCCTTCAACAGAGAAGAAAAAGAAGTTGGAAAAAATGATGACGAGATTAATCTAAAACAAGATAAAATGTGCAGGTAGATAAGGGCAGGTACTACAAATTCAGGGTTTGTCGTGCCGAGCGACTTGATTTTTCTCGAACATCAATAGTAAGCTTGTTGAGAAAAGGATTCCGCTTGAGATATTTAAATATTTAGAGTGATCATTGGGGATTTCCGGTTCTGTCTGACAAAGAGTGCTACTTCATTGGAAGCGTTATACGTAATGACTTTCGCTGCCGCAGCCTCATATGCGAGCATGCTGAATTTCGCGTATAAATTTTTTGCAGAGTGCGACAGAAGGCAAGGCTCATGTGCTTACTCTTTAGGTAGGTGCTTATTTTAGTATTGTTATGATTCATAGTTCCTTGAAAATAATCTACTTTTGAGCCTGATCATGCAGTGTGGAATGGCAATTTTCAGCGAATACAGTTGAAATCAAGCGAAGACACTTAAGTGGTGATTTCGTTGAAAATAATTTGTAGCGGCATATGGTATGTTCAAATTAACAAATATTCGGCAGCAATACATTACACTTTAATAAATGTACAGCAGGAATTGTGCAGTTGTAGGCTTTTGTTACGCCAGTATTAAAGGGACACTAAAGTGAAACAATAACTCGGTTTAGATTGAGAAATAGTACTCTGAGAACTGTAATGCCGTTGCTTTCCCCATCGTACGTTTATTAATAGAGGAGAAAATCAAGGTCAAAGCTTCATTTTTAAGTTTCCCGCGAAGTCTTCGTGCTCGACGTCACCAATTTCAAAGTGTATTTTTCGTAGTCTGGCGACATTGGCTCAGTGAAATTTCCTGAATCTACGTATACTGTGTCTATGGCCCCCTCAGATGACTATTTGCTTCAGTTTTCCGGATTTGGAACCACGTAGGGTCTAGAATAGACCGGCAAAATCTATGAAGTCACGGCGTTTGGTACGAGGGTTTCAAGGTGGCATCGCTACTGTCATTATTTTTTGCGCATTTTCTCGCTTACCAAGGATCTTCTCACGGCAAGCGTGGTGATATTGGAAGAGTGAAAGTGTAGTTTACTAATGTGAGAAAAATCATTTTTCTCTTTAGTGCCACTTTACCATATAGGGCGCAAACTTGAGAAACAAGAAAGGAAAAAGAACACCCCAGACGATCTTAGGAACCACACAGCGTGCGATTGAAGGAAACATGATAAGCGTAACATTAGGAGATATAGGGACAGCAAAGTGGATTATAGAACAAGCAGGGTTAAATTGTGTAGTCGTTAACAAGAACAGAAAAGAATGAACCTGGACGAGTGAGGTAATAAGAGCGTCGGAAGGGATATTTCGAGATGGAAAGAGCGGGCGAGAACGGCAGATTAGGTCACCAAAGTGCTCACCAAAGTGGTCACCAAAGTCACCAAAGGTCACCAATTTGCAGGCATAAAATGGAATCAGCTCGCCCAGAACAGGTGGGTTTGCATATCCCTAGGAAAGGCCTTCGACCTGCTGTCGATCTACTATAAGCGGATTATGATTATGATGAAACAAAACGAAAATATTCTTGTATACTAGCATACGAGTATTTTGTGAATCTTGCTCATACAGAGCATGTGTTCGACCTGCTTTCTTGGTGTTGCTAGCGGTCGTACGGTGAGTTTGTGTATCTTGGAAAGATTTTTGACAGCTCACGAAAAAAAGTTACATTGACTTAGTGAGTGCTGCAAAAAGAGAGCGGCACCGTATCAAAATGCACGGAACGAAAACTTGTACTGATAGATTGTGTTGACAATGTCGGCAGAAGGACTTGTTCTATCAAAACAAGTATCAAATGTTGTAGTCATACTTTAATTTCTGAGTCATTGAGGTATTAACTTGTTTACATAACTTATTTTCTTTGTTTTTATTGAAGCGTGCAGCTGCAACCAAAGACTTCGCTTTGGACAACGGTATCAAAACATGTTCTATTACAATGCCAGGAATGACCAGTCTCTACCAGGTGGATATAGCGGCAACTGCAACGGATTTAGGAGTATGCCTGTGTGCCTGGTGAGATGCTGACGTGCGGGGTACTAAGGGCCAAACAACGAAACGTTCCTTTCCTTTGACCGCGTCCTCACCTTACGTGAGGCCTCCTTACAGCCAAGTACCGACGGAGGAAGCAAGCGTACTCTGAAAGCTCCCTTCACCCGTCCTCGCGGGAGGAATGGTTGCCGCGCTCCTGCGTTCGAGATTATCGAATATAAGCTTTGCTCACAAGCGTTTATTCTGTAAAAAAAAAAGTTGGACCACCACATCACTTCCAAATTGAAGTGTTAATATAGAGACGCGTGTACGCTTTCTTCCAACTGCGATTACTAAATGTGAAAAGCCACCGTAGTCGAGCGCAAAACGTGGTGCGTTCTAGCAACAATGAGCCCGCCTCTTTAAACGCTGTCAGTCTAAAACGCGCTTCACCGTGCACGCACGCTCGCGTCCCCCCCAGAGGTGGGGTGGTAGGGTTGCCTCGGAAAAAAGCATCACGTGGGCTAGCTCATCACGTGGGCTAGCTGTTAGGTGAAGCGCTCGTTCAGGGCCAGGAGCGGGCCTAAGGGCGCACGAAGGTAGCCCCAAAGCAACCTTAAGCTGAGGAAGTGCCAAGGAAGCCTTCACCGAGGGCTCCTCAGTGAGGAAGCTTTCAGAATGACATAAGGCGGCCTCACCAAAATGAAGGCTTCCTTACTGAGGAAAGGAACGTTTCGTTGTTTGGCCCTAAGTGAGTACCTTCACACTTAGAGAAACACACGCAGTAATAAATTTGTTCCTTGTGAATGCAAGTTTGTGGCAGCCTTTACTTTGTGTGGTGGAGAAGAGCTGAAAAGAATTACTGTAACACTGATGCTGGGCACTCGATGAAATGGGGGCGTAGTATGGCTGTAAGTGAAAATGTAGTGTACCCTGCGTACCACACGCTAGAACGTATGCAGCTGATGTTTTGGGTGTACGGAAAATCAACATCGAGACACCAGACACACAGAACGCACATATATCCACTAGTCATTTAGAAAACTTCTTGATAAGAGTACCCGCACGACTTCACAATGAATCTCGATTTGACGTGTGCAAAAGGTCACCGAAAACGCAAGGTGCTTGCAAGGTGCTTTAAAGATTTTTAAAAGCGGGACTGTTTAGCTTAGTGAGCACCGAGAGAAACGAAACATTATTATGTGTTCTTGCTGGAGTCAAGGGAGGTGGGGGCCGGGAGACTAACCCTACCAGAGATTAACCCTACCGGTACAAAATCGTTAGGAAGCCCTAAAAGATCAGTTTTAAAGATGATATTGAAGAGCGGGACGACGTTCGGAAACTAGAGAAATGAAGGGATGAGCTGGACAACTATGTTCACTCTGCAGAGGTCCACAAAGCCGTCCAAAATTTGCTCCAGAGGTGGAAGTCTAAGAAGAATGACTGCCGATGCCTTCACAATTCACAAGGGAGACGTGCTCCCCTGCGGCTAGCGCAAGCAGTGCAAGAAAGTTTAGCGCGGGAAGATATGTGATGCAACAGGGCATTGCGTGCTTAAAGCCGAAATCTCTAGATAATTTGAATTTCGCACAATAACACGTGAAGAGATAAACTGTAAACTATGCCACATGAAATCTATGGGCTGTATATACAGCGGTGGTGTGATATATGAAAAGAATGCTATAGCAAATGGTTTTTTTTTTAATTCCTTTCGGTTGTTATACATATTTCGAAAAGTACACGTGGTGCACTCAGTTCGTTATAATGTTTATCTAGTTTAGTCGATTTACAACAGAGGCGATCATCTTGAATTTGGATTTCTTGCTCCATTTCGCTTGCTGTGACAAGGTGCTACTAGGCTGAAGACAGGTGCTACATATCCAGAGGGTGCACGATGACTTTGTTGGAAGAGCATGCTTTAAATTTTAATACAGCGCGCAATGAAAACAGAAACAGAACAGATGGTTCTGTTCTTTGCCGCCTCTGTTTTTATCGCACTCCCTATTGAAACTGCACTCGCTCTGGAAAGCACTTTCATTATTACATCAGCTACAAAACGCTCTGGATGATTCCCAGTTTATTTGTAGAAAAAATGGGTACAGCATAAGGCTGCCGAACAAACGTTCATCGTACCCAGTATGCCCGCTAAACTGTTTACACCACGAGGCCCTTTTGTACAAGGAATCAGCGTAGGGTAAAGTATAATTGTTAGCGAAGCATGCACCAAAAAGCCTAGCAATTAGCTATTCAAAACGCCTTGCTGCCGATCCCATGTTCCCGCAACACCACCTACAATATTGGCTCGAGCCCCTCTCGGCCAGATCTGTGGTCGGGCTGGGCCAGGCCGGGTAGGTGAAATTTTCTCTCGGGTATGGGCCGGGCCCGGGCCTCACTTTGAGTCACCGGGCCGGGTCCGGGCAGGTAAACTTGAACGAGTGTCGGACCCTGGGCCGGGCCTGGGCCGAGAATCGTGGCCCGTGCAGTGCTCTAATAGTATCCAAAGCAAAGGGCAGGCAGAGGGAAGAAGTGCAAACACTCAGTGTTCCATTCAGTATACTAACATCGTTTCCTAAAATTCCAGTTGCGCAATATCTGCAAAATGCCTCTTTGTGAGTTGCTAAATTGTGCGCGCCTGAATCCCAATATACAGAAGCTGTACGTTACATGTGTTGCAAGAATTTTGCCTTGAATTTGGATAGCAAGACCCGGCTTTTGTGTAGGGACATGGTGGGAAATATACTATAAAGGAAAGTCAAACAATGAAATAGCAATATGATGCCACCAGCTACGATGTTTATCCGGTCTTGGAGACGTTAGGTCAGTGAAGCTGGGGGGTTTTGTTTTTATGTAAACAAGATAAAGCTCATTGATTTATGTAATATAGAAAGGCACCGTTTCTTAATAGGATAATAACCACTGTTGCAAAGCATGTCAATTCACAGTTGTAACAACACTGTTTGTAGAGAGAAAAATGTAAATCCAAAGGTACTTAAAATGTGTTCATGTCGACATGCTTCGAACAAAATACAGAGTCGCTCGTTTTATTGTGATTTTTCTAATGGAATGTCCGCTAGCTGAATCACTACACTGGATAATGGGCCCATACTTAACATGTGAAATGGTCTATGAAGACCAATATTCTGTTCACTCATTTTCTAAATTTTTAGGCAATGTGACAATATATTTTAGAGAAGCTTAATATACACTTAATGTTTTGACTACATGCTTTCGCTATATGCACGTTTAGTGTACGCAGGAAGACTAACAAAAAGAAAAAAAAATGTCCTTGTGAATAACTCTGCGATTCCGACCTTTCATGTTAGTGAAGGTGGGCTGACTTAGAAAGCGTATATACGTGCAATTGTACGCTGAAAAAGCTAAGACAATTTATATCTGTACGCGGATCTCATCTGGTTTCCCATTGTCGGTAACTGATCATAGCACTCTATAAGAGATATGCATGCTGTGCAACTTGCGTATTAAAGCTTCGCTGAAGGTTATAAAATGCTTTGAAGGCTTTATGTGCATAGCGACTCCATTTCACATAAAAATGTACATACAGTACGCACATGTTTCTATAAAATTATTTCTGCTTACTACAAAATATTTGTCATTGATGTAAAGAATTCAATGTGGCACTTTATTGGACGGCGTAAGTACTGTACTATATATTCACAGACATACACAAAGAGAATTTTTGGGCAGCGAATTCACAATACTAAGCCTTAAATCTCAGGTCATTATCATAGGAAACTTGAAAGAGACAGCTGAAACTCTATAGTAGCATTTGAACGTACAATTTAGCTTTCTCTCATCAGGATTCTTTTAATTAACACGAATTTGTAACCACATTTTGGATGAGACAGCTCTTGAAACGCCATGGCGAAACGAAAAACCTAGCGTTTCCACAACATGGGACTAATTGTTGCAAATTCATTGTGAACGAATTGAAAACTGTATAATGTAAAAGAAGCCTTCTCGAAATCCGTGTTCCCTGGAATTATTATTTTGTAATTGTGAACGTCGTGCCTTCGTTTCGGCATGATCGGCTTCGATATGTCCACTAAAATTCAATAATGAATGTCACAAATTAAGTGCTATTTTCGTGATTTCTAAAACGTCAGTATGTTATATTTTCTGGCGGGCTAAAATTTTACAGTATTAATACCTCCCCTATTTCCGCCTGCACTTTGGCCAAGCTACTTTTTCTTCGTCGTAGAGTTTGTGGGTGATGACTAGGTGCCTGACCGTCATAGGTCTTTTGTACAAAAATGTGTTTATTCTAAATAAAGATAGCGTGCATAGATCACCAGCTACGGTGAACTGGCAGCAGATGTAGCAGTTTCGCACAAAAAATGTTTCGAAAACCTTTAGCGTAAATGTGTGTCGCTGCGTTGACCAAAACGGACACGTTTACCTAGAAATGTCGCGAGCGCTTCCACACACATACAGCTATGACACGTAACTAAAGTTTGAAACATTCTCGCGCGAACATAGCCACCACCATTTGGAACTTTGCATCACCTCCCATTCCCCTTAAACTAGGCCCTTTGCTGTGCGTCGAAGCACTGCTCCTATTCCGGCGCAGGATCACCGTGTGTCGGCGCTTGTCATCAAAGCACATGTATCCGCAGTCTCTTACATCGCAAAAAACAGCCGACGGCGAATTTTCCCTTTGATGAGGCATCTAACGCTTTCCCTTTAATAGAAACTGCTCTTCGTAGGGTGAAATATTTTCTTTATGTTAAACAAGGCCTGCTGTGCCATGTATAACAAGTCTGGTGAAACAAAACAGCACATTTGGGCGAGGACGAAAACTGCGTTGCGAAAGACGACCCATTCGCCTCGTCGGGTCAGTAAACTTTGCTGAAGCCTTAACGTTTTTAGGTACGAGATTCGCCCGTACAGTCCGGTGTTGCTGACGTATCGCTGTCCTAGTTTTCGTTATTGGATGTTCAATTATGCAGTATGCATACGCAGGAAAAGCTGTCTAAAACGCGATACGATCTATTATTACAACTGTATGACTGGTTAGATTTATCCATCGGAGGTGCAACTCGAAATAACTGTTGCAAATGCTGTCGTGATGATGCTCGCGAAAGCCTTGCCACCGTATGCTTGACAATAGAAACAATGTTACAGCAATGATCCACGTTGTGATTGATTTGACTGCTTGCACGCCTATTTTTGCGTGCTTTGTTTCAAGTTCTTCATCACTGTCTTTTATATATTTTATAAGTTACGTTTTATATCTTATATAGTATACATCGTTGCTGCCATGACGGCGTATCATCGCCTTCTACTATACATCCACATTATGTCTTGTCGCGTACTTGATGTACTTTTATGTAGCCTCAAGATCGCAGCCCACAGTGTTGCGATTTTTAACAGCGAAGGTGTTAAGGCTGGCAGTAAGACGTCCGCTAACAAAACCCCCAGCTGTACCGTTGCCATAGCAACCGCCACAGCTACGTGCAACCTGTGCTAAATATAGACAAGCCGCCGCCGGGCCGACGAACAGCCGCCATCGAGTTTCCCGCCAGCCGATAATTCTGTGGCGGAAGGACGGAAACGGGTCGAACTGGGTGAAAAAGAAACACAACAAGACGAACTGCTTGAAGCCTTTATTGACGACGACGATCTACCTGAGGAGTTCTCATTATTTAGCTATGCATTTGAGGCATCTCATGAAGAAGCACACATTGCAATATAAGTCAAAGTTCAAATAAAATGGAAGGAGTTCTGCAGAGCTCTAATGACATACATCGAGAGCAACGAGCGGGTAAATGGAACATATCTAGCCCGGCTGCTAGCAAGGAACTGGGGTACAAAACACTTTGGTGGTTGTGGGTCCCCGAGTCCCTGAGAGTCCATGGTACTGAGCTAGGCGCGCTAGGATGTCTGGTGTTTTAAAGACGATAGTCTTTCTTGGGGAACTTAAACGCAGAAATTTTGGTCTGTCTTTCTGTCTGTCTGTCTTTCTGTTTGTCGGCACGTCCCTCGATTCAGCCACTCGGCCAAAGTTGAACCACTTGCCCAAGGGCCCGCCGTCTTGAACTAGTACGGCTGTTCATACTTGTGAACGTTGTCGATCAAAAAGTAAATATCATGCATATCTGAGGTGCAACATCACTAGGTAAGTATTAGGAGGCGTGTTCCTTTAATAGAAAATGCATACATACGTAATTTTAAGGACCCTAGTTTCTTAAGCTGCGCTGAAAATGCATAAGAATGGAAGCTTGAGCGAGTTGGTATGCGTTCATCTTTGTTGAAACAGCGCTCACTAGACGACGACGAAGTAAAAGAAGGCACAGGACAGGCGCTGCCTGTCCTGTGCCTTCTTTTACTTCGTCGTCGTCTAGTGAGCGCTGTTTCAACAAAGCTGAAAATGCGACTGCGCTGAAATTTGCCTTCCTCCGTGCCCTTCGCACGAGCTCATTGTTGTGTTTCGGTTTCGGTTCTGTATTGCACTGTACGAATGCCATGGGTTGGTGTTGAAAAACTTTAGTTTTGAGAAGGCCAAGAAGGTGAAAAAAAAATATTTAAAAAATGTAAAAGCAGCGTTGTGGGCGGCCTTCAGGCTGCCGGTTGTGGGCGCCGCTCTGGCGTTCCTGTTTTACCCAGGCGACGTGTAAATAAAAAAACGCCAGGCCTGCGCGGAAAGCGCAGCACAGTCACAGCGAAAGCTGGAAGAGCGGCATTTCTAGAGCCCGTTATAAACTCTCCTGTGGCTACTAATACAGGTACATTAGCAACGTACCCACTACGCAACAAAGTGTAATTTTTGGGAAGTTGGGAAGCACCCAGCACGACATTATTTGTTGTTCTGCGGAGAAGCGAGGTACCATATGTAAGCGATTATGTGCAGTTTGTTGATGCGGCGGTTGATGACGATGAATAATTGTGGTTGCGCCCTTTGTAATGGGTTGGAAGCTTTAAACGACCCACTAGTTACGTAATGCATATTGTGTGACGCCCGGTCGTTATTTAACTGTCCCACCACGCTTTATAACACACTTTAACCAGAGAAACGTAGAGAGAGAGAGAGAGAGAGAGAGAGAGAGAATTGACTTTATTGAGACCCTGAGGAAATGGATCATGGGAGCCTTATGGGCTTCCTTGGCAACCAACAGAATTGCACTTGCGAGGAACCCACTACGCTATAAATCATTGTAATTTTTGAGAAGTAGGGCAGTAGGCGCTGTGCCATTTTTCGTCATTCTACAGACAGCCGTGGTAACTGCTAAACGCATGTAAGGCATTATGCGCACTTTGTTGATGCTGTGCGCGATGACGATAAAGAATTATAGGAGAGCTCTTTGTAATGGGTTGGAAGCATTCAACAACCTACTCGTTGCGCAATTCGCATTGTGTGACGCCTGGTTACAGAATTCGCGTTGTGCGACGCTTGGTGCTTATTCTACTCTTTTACCACGCTATATTGCATATGCTAATGTGGTTCCTTCCCGACATGAAGCCTGTATAGGACCTTTTTGCAAAGCAGTTTCAAGCACCGGCATGGCTCAGAGGTTGAATACTGGGCTCCCACGCAGAGGGCCCAGGTTCGAACCTCGTTCCATCCTGGAAATTTTTTCTTATTTAGTTTTTTTTCTTATTTCGAGCGATACTGGTTACGGACACCGGCGGCGGCGGCGGCGGCGGTGGCGGACAACTACGGCACCAAAAACGGCCGGTGAAATGATCTCATAACAGCTTTCGCTCTAAAAGAGTGTGTGGAGAGTACTCGTTGAGTGCGGACGTTTCTCTGCTTCAGCGCTTCGCGCCAAACCGCGTTTTCGGGCTGGCTGCCGTCCCCGCCGGTCGCGTTGGTCACCGCCGGTCTTCGCCTGCTGCTGCGCCGGGACTACCAGCACGCAACACAGCACTCATGTTTCCCGACGTATTGCCAGATGGCGTCCATATCTCACACAGCGCCTCTTCTATCGTCTTTACACGACATTTGCAGCGAAGCACGCTGATACGCGGCCAATTTTTTGTTCGCTCCTCTGCCACTAACTTGCAGTACAGAAAGTTCATTTAAATGTAAACATTTCGACAGAAATCTGTCTGGCTGGGTGGAATAATTAGAAGGTTAATATGGCTCCAGCCAAGTTTAAGAGAGCCCGACGTTTCGGGACCGACTCGGTCCCTTCCTCAGGGGTGACTGGTTTGGTCACGGAAGCTTCTCCCCGACTTGTTCCACCGCGACTCCGGATTTCCCTTTCCCTCACGTTTTTGGAGGCCGTGAACGTAAACCGAGGGCATTGTTCCCAGGGACCGGTTCACATTTGCCGGCGTGTTTTGAATGTGCCACGACTCGAGCAAGAGCCTCCTTCCCAGATTCTTTTCTGTTTCCAGAACAGAAGCGCCGTCGAAGTCAATCTTATGGTCGTGCTTTTCACAGTGCTCTGCAAGAGCGCTGCGT
Source organism: Rhipicephalus sanguineus (assembly GCF_013339695.2). Classification (NCBI taxonomy): domain Eukaryota; kingdom Metazoa; phylum Arthropoda; class Arachnida; order Ixodida; family Ixodidae; genus Rhipicephalus; species Rhipicephalus sanguineus. The sequence goes on from NC_051186.1 coordinate 100,686,893, forward strand.
TGCATTTCCATCTTCCTGACGTCGTTCTTATGTTGGCGTAATCTTTCTGGGAAGCACTTGCTCTCGCCTATGTAGCTAGCTGGGCATTGTGAACACGGCACCCTGTAAACTACGCCCTGGTGTTGTTCCCTCGGGGGTCGATCCTTCGGCCGCGGTAGCAGGCGGGTGAGCGTCGACGCTGGCTTGTGTATCACCGTGACCCCCTCTTTTCTGAGAATCCTGGCGAGCTCTTCGCTGATGCCCGGCACATATGGTATGACAACGCGCTGGGCTGGCTTCTTGGATTCCGTTGTGGCCGGTGGGGTGGCCGGGGAGGGGGGAGGGGGGTCGCGTAGCGTGTCTTTCGGCACACGGCGCGACACTCGGCGAATGAAAGCTTTGGTGTATCCGTTCTTTAGCAGCTCGGCGACGACCTTCTCTTCTTCTCTCTTTCTCTCCCCCTCCGACGTGCAGATTGTTCTTGCACGTGAAAGGAGCGCCGAAACTACCGAAGCTTTGTGGGCAGTCGGATGACAGGACGTGAAATGCAAATACCTGCCGGTGTGCGTTGGCTTTCTGTACACCGAAAAGGTCATGCGCTCGCCCTGCCGCCCGACTGCCACATCGAGAAACGGAAGCGTCCCGTCTCGCTCTCGCTCCACCGTGAACTGTATCGCCTGGTCGACGGAATTCAGATGTTGGAGGAAGCTGTTTACGGCTGACTTCTTTATGACGCAGAAGCAGTCATCCACGTACCTCACAAACACGTGCAAGAACAATCTGCACGTCGGAGGGGGAGAGAAAGAGAGAAGAAGAGAAGGTCGTCGCCGAGCTGCTAAAGAACGGATACACCAAAGCTTTCATTCGCCGAGTGTCGCGCCGTGTGCCGAAAGACACGCTACGCGACCCCCCTCCCCCCTCCCCGGCCACCCCACCGGCCACAACGGAATCCAAGAAGCCAGCCCAGCGCGTTGTCATACCATATGTGCCGGGCATCAGCGAAGAGCTCGCCAGGATTCTCAGAAAAGAGGGGGTCACGGTGATACACAAGCCAGCGTCGACGCTCACCCGCCTGCTACCGCGGCCGAAGGATCGACCCCCGAGGGAACAACACCAGGGCGTAGTTTACAGGGTGCCGTGTTCACAATGCCCAGCTAGCTACATAGGCGAGAGCAAGTGCTTCCCAGAAAGATTACGCCAACATAAGAACGACGTCAGGAAGATGGAAATGCAACGCAGCGCTCTTGCAGAGCACTGTGAAAAGCACGACCATAAGATTGACTTCGACGGCGCTTCTGTTCTGGAAACAGAAAAGAATCTGGGAAGGAGGCTCTTGCTCGAGTCGTGGCACATTCAAAACACGCCGGCAAATGTGAACCGGTCCCTGGGAACAATGCCCTCGGTTTACGTTCACGGCCTCCAAAAACGTGAGGGAAAGGGAAATCCGGAGTCGCGGTGGAACAAGTCGGGGAGAAGCTTCCGTGACCAAACCAGTCACCCCTGAGGAAGGGACCGAGTCGGTCCCGAAACGTCGGGCTCTCTTAAACTTGGCTAGAGCCATATTAACCTTCTAATTATTCCACCCAGCCAGACAGATTTCTGTCGAAATGTTTACATTTAAGTCATTACGCATTGACTTCGGTCAGGAAGCGGCACTCCTCGCAAAGCGGTACGTGAGCGTAGCAAGAGGCATCACGACCTACCAGACTCATCTCGACTTCACGAAGACCTGCCGGGAGATGAACGTAGTGCCACGAAGCCTTCAGCTTAAACGCTTGGTGCACACGGCGGAGGGCCACAAGATCATCGCAAAAGCCGAACAGCGCCTGCTAAACGCCCGAATCCATGAATGCCACAGCGTGATCAAGAAGAAGGAATTAGACCTGTTTTTCCTCCGACGGCAGCTTCAACATCGACTGCCCGACGTCTTTCCGTCTTTGGAGGAATTCGCTCGAAATGTGGCTGCAACAACAGCTCGGAAGCAGCAAGCGGCCCACAAAAGCAAGTTCACGACACTTCAAGGAGAAAAACCCCACCGCGGACATGACAACGATAATTTCGTCGTCAACCTGTCCTCCAGACAACTCTCCCCTACCGAGCATAGCGTGCTGGCCAAGGGACACAACTTCAACGTGAGCACGGCGCATCCGTCACTACCAAGGATCATTGCGGCTACGGAGGAAGGCATAAGACGACTCGACAACGGCATTCGAGAAAATGTCCGTCTCAAGGCCATCGGTGTACTATCGAAAATAGGAAAGCGCCGTGAGCACAACATGTCGAGGGAGGAGAATAATGCGATCCGTTCACTCCGGAATGATGAGAACATTGTCATCCTCCCAGCCGACAAGGGCAACGCAATGGTCGTGCTCGATAGGGAGGCGTACAGCGACAAAGTGCGTGATCTCCTTCACAGCTCGGCCTATGAAACGCTGGCGAAAGACCCCACACCAAGAGTCCAAAGGGAACTGAACAAGCTCCTGGCGGATATCTTTAAGAGGCACCCGGAGGCAAGAACCACCTACCTCCAGCTTATCTGCCGGAACGGCTCTGCACCAGGATTTTACGGGCTTCCCAAGATCCACAAGCCCACTGTCCCGCTCCGTCCTATCGTGGATTTTACATCTTCTCCACTCCGTGCGCTGTCCAAGTATCTCCACCGGACTCTGGCGCCGCTCGTGGGAAAAACACCAACCCACATACGCAACGCCAGCCACTTCGTGGAGCGCATGAAAGATGTGACAGTGAGCAGTGATGAATGCATCGTTTCGTTCGACGTCGTGTCTCTCTTCACCAGTGTGCCCATAGCGCTAGCAGTGTCCTGCGCACGAGCAGCTTTGGAGGAAGATAAACTCTTGAGCGAAAGAAGCTGCCTAAGCATCGACGAACTGTGTCGTCTACTGGAGTATTGCCTCAAGGGGACATACTTCAGCGTCGACGGGATCTTCTACAGACAAGCCAGCGGGACCGCGATGGGGGCGGCGATCTCCGTTACAGCTGCGAACCTCACAATGGAGCACATTGAAGAAACGGCACTAGGCTCCTTTATTGACAAGCCGAAAGTGTTTGTGAGGTACGTGGATGACTGCTTCTGCGTCATAAAGAAGTCAGCCGTAAACAGCTTCCTCCAACATCTGAATTCCGTCGACCAGGCGATACAGTTCACGGTGGAGCGAGAGCGAGACGGGACGCTTCCGTTTCTCGATGTGGCAGTCGGGCGGCAGGGCGAGCGCATGACCTTTTCGGTGTACAGAAAGCCAACGCACACCGGCAGGTATTTGCATTTCACGTCCTGTCATCCGACTGCCCACAAAGCTTCGGTAGTTTCGGCGCTCCTTTCACGTGCAAGAACAATCTGCACGTCGGAGGGGGAGAGAAAGAGAGAAGAAGAGAAGGTCGTCGCCGAGCTGCTAAAGAACGGATACACCAAAGCTTTCATTCGCCGAGTGTCGCGCCGTGTGCCGAAAGACACGCTACGCGACCCCCCTCCCCCCTCCCCGGCCACCCCACCGGCCACAACGGAATCCAAGAAGCCAGCCCAGCGCGTTGTCATACCATATGTGCCGGGCATCAGCGAAGAGCTCGCCAGGATTCTCAGAAAAGAGGGGGTCACGGTGATACACAAGCCAGCGTCGACGCTCACCCGCCTGCTACCGCGGCCGAAGGATCGACCCCCGAGGGAACAACACCAGGGCGTAGTTTACAGGGTGCCGTGTTCACAATGCCCAGCTAGCTACATAGGCGAGAGCAAGTGCTTCCCAGAAAGATTACGCCAACATAAGAACGACGTCAGGAAGATGGAAATGCAACGCAGCGCTCTTGCAGAGCACTGTGAAAAGCACGACCATAAGATTGACTTCGACGGCGCTTCTGTTCTGGAAACAGAAAAGAATCTGGGAAGGAGGCTCTTGCTCGAGTCGTGGCACATTCAAAACACGCCGGCAAATGTGAACCGGTCCCTGGGAACAATGCCCTCGGTTTACGTTCACGGCCTCCAAAAACGTGAGGGAAAGGGAAATCCGGAGTCGCGGTGGAACAAGTCGGGGAGAAGCTTCCGTGACCAAACCAGTCACCCCTGAGGAAGGGACCGAGTCGGTCCCGAAACGTCGGGCTCTCTTAAACTTGGCTGGAGCCATATTAACCTTCTAAGAAAGTTCATTTTCACTCGTATTAAAGCTACCTGAACAAAAACACTGCCGGGAAGATTTTCAGCCTGATATAAAAGCTTGGGTACTGAACTTTGTTGGCAAAACATTATTTTCAGGCAGATACTGTTTGAAAATAATAGCTTTAATAGGTTTTTCACATAATATCGCATTTAGCGGTCGCACCGTAAACTAGAAGATGTCTTTCCCTCGCCGGAGAATGCCATGACAACCGTGCTTCCTTCCTAACTTCTAACCTATCGACGTTTACTGCCATTTCTCGCACCTTTCAACCTGCTCCTCTCCACCCGTGGAACGAGTGACACAGCACTGCGTTAGGGCCCGTAGAACGAAGGGCACTAGCAGCGAATAACGATTCCGGGTTGGGACACGTCTCATGGCTTTTGGGGAAAAGGGAGTGTGCGATGTAAAGGGGAAGTGGAGAAAAAGAAGTAGCAGTGCCGAAAAGCACACACCGGTTGTGTGCTTAAAGCAACGCAATATATATATTGGACAAGAAAAGATATCCAAAGGCCGATGAAGAGAGTAGGACAATTACAGAAAGAAAGGGGCTAGAACAGCCGTATGGTAAGCGCTTGGTGATAACAAATGAGCGCCAGGGGAAAAAGGCCAAGCTGAATATGTAAAATCAAGAACGCGTGAGATGCATCTTAAACAGGTTGGCACACGGTATATAAAAAAATGAAAAAAAGAAAACTCACAGGGTTCCTTAATTGCTGGGGTTTAACGTCCCAAAACCACGATATGATTATCAACGACGCCGTAGTTGAGGGCTCCGGAAATTTCGACCAGAGCACTGCACGGGCTCGGGCCTACCCGAAAACCCGGGCCCGGCCCGGCCCGGGTAAAGTAGTTTTCACGGCGGGACCTGGCCGTGTCGGGCCTGAAGCTCCGGGCTTAGGGCCGGGCCCGGATTTGAGGTGGCGGGCTCGGGTCGGGCCGGGCTTGAACTTTGCTCCATTCTTAAAGGGTCACAAATGTGAAACACTGAATTGGTTTAGACCGATAAAGTGTACTCTGAGAACCCGAACGTCGTCAATTCCACCATCGATGAGTTTACTAATAAAGGAGAAAATCAAGGTCAAATTTCCATTTTGAAATTTCGCGCTGAAATCTCCGCACGTGACGTCACGGATTTCAAACTGTATTCGTCGTATTTTGGGGACCTTGGCTCATTGAAATTTCCGGAAACTTGGTATGTTAAGTCTGTTAAGGCCCCTCAGAGGTGAATGTACTTCATTTTTACCCACTATAGTCTACGTAGGGCCCAGTAGATGCCCTCAGAATCTATGACGTCATGGCGTTTGCAGCGTGATTTTCAAGTTGGCGTCATTACCTGTATATTCCTGCGAGTTTTCTCTCTTACCGAGAGTCTTGTTGCAGCGAGCATGGTGCTTTTGTAATGGTAAAAGAGTAATTTATTTGTCGCAAAAAAATATACACGCATTGGGGTTAGTTTATACAGAAGGAGGTCCCATAGCACAAGGCTGAAAGGGGACCTCCTGTCAGAAAATTACATGTTGATAAGTACAACAAAATGGCAACTAAAAAGCGTTAAGTAATTATTGATAGTAATAAAGACAACGCAAACATGCAATAAAAAATGCCAGTAAAAATGGTAACAAAACAACGTCTAGTAATTATACAAAGCTATGAAAAGAACGAAACATACAATAAACATGGCAGTAAATCGGGAACATAATGCCGTTAATGAATGATATATAGCTGTTGAAACGACTTCAATGTGCATGAGTAATAAATGTGAAAAAATAACGAACACAGTAATGGCTCTAAATGTAAGAGAACGCCGATATAGAAATACAGATGAGTTATGATTGCGCAAAAATATGTTTAAGTTCTTTTTTAAAAGCTGGTAATGACAATTGTTTAGTGCTTAGTGGTATTGAATTCCAAACTGAATGGCTGCAAATATGGTAGTATGTTTGCCGTAGTTAGTGCGTGCATGTGGGAGTAAAAAGTTGTTGTTTGAGGCAAACCTAGTAGGATTAGAGTTTAACAATTGAAATTTCTCCTAAACAGCGGCTGTTATGGTACCGTTGAGACATTTAAATACAAGAATCCCCAATTTATATTTGAATAAATTACACACTGTTAGTACACTATGTTGTTGGAAAAGTGGGGACGCGCAGGTGATTGGTGAACTGAATGTTAGGATGCGAATGGCCTGGTTTTGGAGTCGTTGAAGTGGAAGGATATGAGATGGATAGGTATTCGCCCATGACGTGATACAGTACGTGATATGACTGTGGATGAAGGCGTAGTACAGTTTAAGCAAAGTCTGCAAGGAGAAGAATGGTCGTGCTTTAATTAGTGTTCTGATACCATGAGCAATCCTCTGCCTTATAAGTGAAATGTGATGATGGTACTTGAGATGAGCATCTAGGACTACTCCCAAGAATGTGCACTTAGTAGCGCTAAGAAGGCTGTGGCCGTTTATAGTAATAGCGGGTGTAGGTGAGAGAGCGTTATGACTGGAATGGAAGACAATGAACTGTGTTTTATTGGTATTAATTGTTAAACCATTAGCTGTGCACCAATTCTGAATGTTATAGAAGTCAGAGTTATATTACTCAGGGTTAGTCAGAGTTAAGTAACAGTTATATTACTGTTAATATAAAAATTGTTTTTGTCTTTAATGTGCCTTGTTCCACATACGCTGTGCATACATATAGGTCCCACATTTTATCTCGAAAAAACGCTTTTTTATGTGGGTAAGCTATTTGGAGAAGTTTTATGAGGGATAAGTACTGAACTGCTTTTTCTTCTTGCATATGAGCTACTTGATTTATCTGAAACCGGTTGAGCTAAAAGTAAATAGACCAAGCGCTTATATGTAAGATGTCGCTATTCCGTGCTTTATTTGCTTTCGTTATAATTTTATATCGCAAATGTTACTCTAATCACAGGAATAAATTTAATATAATAAAATTATACCTATGAAATGTCATCGCAAGAGCGATCACAGAGCTCCAAAGCGGGGAAACGTTATTGAAAGTTAGAGCCCCCCTCTAAAACGAAAAGACTGCATGGAGCCTTGATACATAGAATCGCTGTAAAGGCACATTCTTTTTCTGTGATGGTGACGGCTCCCAGTGGTCATGCGGCGCAAGATGGACATGCACAGCCTGCTTTGTGTGCCCACATTGTTAACGTCTGAGCTTTCGTCTTGTTCCGCCATATCAGGGGTCTCAAACTCACCTCAGCTAACGGCCGGGCCTCATTCATGAAAATTTACTCCCGCAAGGGCTAGGCCAATAACGAAGGTAGGAGCGTGGTAGGAGGGAACAGGTTGTTTTAAAACTACCGTCATTTCACAGCAGACCTTTCTCATATCTCATATACGGGATCATTTCTGAAGGAGATTTGGCGGAAGGAGTCGAACAACAGATCGATACCCATTGTTGCAAAATAGTGCGGAACGGAGCAACTTGGAGCGCGCCCGACTCTATCGAAGAAGAGGAAACCGAGGGGCATCGAGGGCACGTGCACGTGGCCGGCGCAGCAGTTCGTCTTTAGCATTGCCAATAAACGGACGTCTCTCTTTTACGTCTGGGGAACCAGACATTTCGTATCACCCATAATGACTGAAATCTGGACGCCGATTCTGAAATATAGCTCTCGTTTCACGGTTATGTATCAACACACGGTAATCGCAGGAGGTGCCTCACGAAAAGTATGCTTTAGATCAGTGATGTCTGTGTAGCTCAAGAACATACTTATCAAGAAAAAAAAAAGTCGGATGAAGACAATTATGTGCGGGCGGAGGTCCGCGAGCGAGAGGTCTGCGAGCCGCGTGTTTGAGGCCCTATATAGTGCGCTATATAGTGCGAGAGCTACATGATACTGCCGCAACGGCGTTGGAATGCGCAGGAATAGAATAGGTCCATTAAACAAGGCGTGGGGTGAACTATATTCGCTTGACAAAATATCTGGTTTGAAAAAGAACAATGACACATTCCGTGCAGGGTGATGTCCCCTTACCTCGAACCATGTGCATTCAATGAGTAAGCTTCAAGAAGCTTAGTCGCGCCTTTATTACCAAGCCCGAGCGAACCCAGAAAATATATCGAAATCGCTTCGTCCACCTCCTACCAGTCCTAACCGCGTAGTCTAATGACCACCTTCTACCGGTGCAACATCGCTGGGAAGGCATAGGCCATTATAATATGAAAAAAAAGCTAGCACGATGCAAACCGTGCATAACATAGACTGCTGAAAAATCAAGGAGAAGATCTCAAAGAGGAGGTTTATAGATGACATTTAAGAGAGGCACGACGTTCGGGAACGAACGGGATGAACTGGACAGCTATGGTCGTTCTGCAGAGGTCCAAAAGATCCTAGATTTGCTCGAGTGGTGGAAGAACAACGGCTGCCGACGCCTTCGCAATTGGCAAGGCAGATGTGGTGCGCCCGTGCGGCCAGCGCGAGCAGTGCAAGAAGCTTTAGCGCGGCAAGATATGTGATGCAATGGCGTGCTTAAAGCACAAATCTCTTGATACTTTGTTTTTTCGCACAATAACATGTAAAGAAGTAAACTATAAACCATTCCATAACAAACTTATAGACTGTATAGCTATACTAGCAGTGGTGCGGTATATGAAAATAATGCTATGACAAATAGTTTTTTTCTTCCTTTCGGCTGCTTATACGCACACACGTGGTGCACGCAGTTCCATAACTTTACCTATAGATTAGTGTATTTACAACAACGGTCAAATTTTTTTTTTCCCTCTGTTTCTCTTGCTGTGGCAAGGTGATACGATGGTGAAAAGAGGTACTACATATCGAGAACGGTGCACGATTGGCTTCGTGGTTAGAGCATGCTATAAATTTCAATGGGCTATAGAGTGCAATACAAACAAAGTGAAGTGAAAGTTTTGTTCTCTGTCAAGCCAATCTAGAACACATGCTCTGGCGGTGCTCCATGTTACGCGGAGGCGAAGTCATGCCGCTGCGGTGTAATAAGGTTTATCCATCCATCAATCCATCCTTTGCTGTTATTGCGCTCCCTATCGAAACTGAACTCGTGCTGCAAATCACTTTCCCTGCTACAATGTCTGCTACAAAACGTCCTTCACGATCCCCAGTGTATTTGCAGAAAAAAATGGGTACGGTATACCACTGCCGAACAAACAATCATTGTATCCAATATGTCCGCTCAACTGTTTGCGCCGTGAGCCCATTTTTACAATAAATTACCGTATGTGAAAGTATAATTGTTAGCGAAACATACGCGAACAAAGCGTATATATTTGCCACTTAGAACACCTTGCTGTCAATTCCATGTTCGAGCAACACCATCTGGATTACTGGGTCGGGCCGGGCCGTGCCGGGTAGGCGAAATTTTTTCTCGGGTTTCGGGCCGGGCCGCGCCCGGGTCTCATTTTGAGTCACCGGGCCGGGTTCGGGCGGGTAAATTTGAACGAGTTCCGGGGCCGCGCCGGGCCCGGGCCGAGAATTACGGCCCGTGCAGTGCTCTAATTTCGACCACTTGGGGTTCTTCAACGTGGACCTAAATCTAAGTACTGTGGTGTCGTCGTCAAGCACCACCGCGAGTTCGAGCACTGGGAGCTTCACGCAGGGCGCCGCGTCCTCGTTCGTCCCGCGCCCGTGTAACGTTCGAACTGCTGCGCGCGAGAACTCGGCGTGTCACCGCGAAGGGACGGCGAGCCGTCGCGAGCAGCGAGGGAGACCCTAGGCGACACTCTCCAAATTAGTGGTTTATTACGGGGGATTTTAATACAAGAGAACAATAATTCGTTACACCAATCGCACGTAAGATAGTTACACAGGACACCAATTAGCTAATACAATTGTTACCAAATGTGGCCGCGAATGGCACACCCACAAAACGAACAAGCAAAGAAAGAACCAGGTTTGGAGAGGCGACCTACCCTTCGGCCAGCGCTCCCGCGATCTCGCAGCCCAGAACAGAAGAAACAGAACAGACATAGGAACACTTAAAGGAACACATACGGTGCACGATCGCGAGGCGCTGCCTCGAGACTTCGAGACCGCGGAGGGTAGCGCGCGCCCGCTGAGGCCGGAGCGCCGACAAAACGACGTAACCGCCGGCCGGCGGCGAAGAACAAAGAACAAAGGATCGCCGCCAGCCGGAGCGGCCAAAACGCGTACGCACCCTTCGAGGTCCCCAAGTGTTCTCTCTCGAACCTGGTCGCGCGCCCGCCGCTTCTAGGCGAGCGCGAGCAAGGTCCAAATCCCGCCAAAATTGGGCCAATCGGCCACCGTGTTTAACCTTCGAGGGCGGGGTGGCACCAAAGTGACGGCGATTTATGGCCAGCTGCCACCCGTCCGGTCGAGAGGAGAGCGACGCGAGCATTCTCCAAGGAAAGATGGCGTCGAGCCACTGGCGCGGACGCCTGAATTCCCACAGTACACGGGTTGTAGGCATTTTCGCCTACAACAGGATCCCTTATGCATTCGCCTAGAAAGATTCGAAGGCGAAATTCATCATCTTCTCTTCCAGTGGATGTTTTGATCCTACCCCGCTCTGCTCTGAAAGCATTCTACATCTAACATGGTTTGGCATTGCCTCCAGGATCAGAGGCACTGCAAGCGTTTTGCACCTTCACCTGGTTTTGCGCAGCCTCCATAATCAGCCCGTCTTTGACCAAGCGACGATGGCATGTGATGACGGCATCATGCAACGTCACGCTGTAGGACGTCATATAATGACGTCATAGTGACATAAGAATGACGTAATAATGGCGTCACACATTCTGACAATATATGACGTCATCGTCATGATGACATCATAGATGACGTCACATGGTTGCGTCATCACGTGATGATTTTTTTGCATCACTTTTGTTGGCGCCGCCGATGGTCAGTTTTCGTGTTCGTTGAGCCATCTAAGGCTTTCGCCTTAATTATTGAGTAAGTGCTCAATTTAGGGGTGGGGAAATTGATGAAGGACCTATCTACGCCTCAACAATTATGGAGGCGAACACGCTTGAAGCCCGTGTGCTTAGATATAGGTGCATGTTAAAGAACCCAAGGTAGTCAAAATTTCCGGAGCCATCCACTACGACGTCACTCATAATAGTATCGTGGTTTTGGGGCGTCCAACCACAACAACTAATATTATGAAATTCCATCTCAACAATTCTCGAATTGTTAGTTCATCAACTAGTACACTATCAGGGAGTATATCAGAGGGCATATTTGAACGAGATATTCTGGTCTTAAATATTTTTACCCGGACTGCTCTGCTACATTTCCCGATGGGTTTGAACGACTGGTCTTTAGGCTTCAGGCTAGTAAAGCCGTGTTGCAATGGAGGTATGGCCATTGCGCAAGGCGTTCAAGACATAAGTGCAATTCATATTGTTGTCATGACGAGGTAATTCGAGAGATGATGCTAAAGAAGCTATGAAGAAAAGAGGCGTATTGTTTACTTTTTTTAAGCAGCGTAAGTTGCATGATCTCGGAAGACGCGATAACCTAATGCAATATAATTTTTGGTCGCGAGCAAATTTCCCCAGTTTGCTTAATCTGCACACTTTGGATATTCGCGCTGATACTCTTCAGAGCGCTTCAGGCATTTCTTATTGCTTCCACTGCTTACTTGATCTGTGTTCGTGCGTTTAGCTCAGTTTGTGTTTAAGAGGAGCTAATGTGTTAACCAGAAAAATATTCTTGCAAATCTCTACCATTCTATTCACTTCTGTTAAGAATCAGTGTACGCTCTCGTGCCTATTAATGCACTCAACTAGGCTTCCTCTGAAGCATACGGTATAGGATGACTGTCTGCTTTGCTTGAAGTACCAAGCAAAGCAGACAGTCATCCGATGATAAGGTGCTGTGTCCGCATTAGTTAGCATTGAGCGTCTGTGTGCATTGTAGAAATGACTGGTTCGATTAATCTCTACAGCATGCGTTTATAACGAGTATCCAAGATTTGTCATCCTTGACAGGTGTCAACGATTGAAACACTTAGGCAAGCATCAGCACCCTACATTCGGTTGCAATATTCAAAATGAATTTTGATCTGGCGTATAAATTATTCCGAGAAAGAACAGTCTACGATTGATGGAGAGTGCCTCAAGCCGTTGTACGTGAGAATTGCATATGTAATATGCGTGTTAATATTCAGACTGCGCGCACGTCTAGCAGCGTAGCATCAATGAAACCAATAATTTCAGCTGATACTATCCTGATTATGTTGCTGCTCGCCATTTTACTTCATTTACAAGGAACCGGTGCACAGAACGATGTGGAGGCAAGAAGGGACGAACTAGGTAGGGAAATATCTTAACCTTTTTTTGAAGGCGAAGTATTTCTTAGCGAACCTCAGACAGTTTGGCAGTTTCTATCTATCTATCTATCTATCTATCTATCTATCTATCTATCTATCTATCTATCTATCTATCTATCTATCTATCTATCTATCTATCTATCTATCTATCTATCTATCTATCTATCTATCTATCTATCTATCTATCTATCTATCTATCTATCTAGCCGCCTAAATCTGGGCGGACCTCTCTTCCAGTCTTCTCGATAACGTGTAGTATACCGAAATTGGCATAGCAGGGGATCAGTGTATGTCGAACACGATTAACTCACTGGTCATGACAATAGGAGCACAAAACGCCTGTCGCGTATGAAGTCCTTTCTCTCAGTCACCTGTGGCAGATACCCGCATACCACAGTTCATGTTATGCGGGTATGTGCCCCGAATGATTCGCAGTCTCAATCAACACATTAACGGTTATCTGCGAACCAAACATAGAAAAACCTCTCAAACTATCAGGGTACGAAGCTTTTGTTTCTTCAACGTGCGAGGAACGCAGCAAGGTGGTTGTATACATTCGCACGGATTTTACGTATGTTCACCACGCAGTTCAACCACATGATGACAATCAATATGTCTGTTTACGTGTAAGAAAGGAGAAAGTGTCATTCACACTCATTGGTGTCTACATATCGCCAGCCGGACGATTTGAACAGGACAGACTACGAGACATATTGTCAGCAACTAGTGGCCCTTGGGTCATAACTGGTGACTTCAACGCACATCACTTACTTTGGGGTAGTTCGACGATCAACGCTAAAGGAAGAAACCTCGTGTCATTCGCCTCTAAGCACGACCTGTGTTTTATAAATGATGGCAGTCCTACATACCTGCGGGGGCTTACGTACAGCAGTTGCCTAGATTTGACCCTGGTATCCAGAAGCTTCCGGTCGCAAGTCCAGTGGTTTTCAGACATTGAAACACATGGTAGTGACCACATTCCAACTTATGTGCGAATCAGAGGTCTTACCAACTCGTCCTCTAGGAATAAAATACGGAGAATCGATTGGCAAAAATTTCAGCGTCTCATGGAAAATGCATGCCGAGAAGACTTTGGCCATAACTTGGAAGATGTTATCAAAGAGGCAATGAGAGAAGCTTCCTGCATGCTCCCGTTTGCCGGCAAGCGTTCAGACTTTGACGTTGAACTGGAGAAACTGTGCACGCTTCGCCGAAGGGCGGAAAGGAGATACAGACGCACGAAGGCAATATGTGACTTAAGGCTGGCACGGCGCATACAGAAAAAAGTCCAACGACGTTTGGACAAACTTGAAGAGCAGCACTGGAAATCATTCTGCGAGTCATTGGATCCTCGCAAGCCATTGTCACGCATCTGGAGCACTATTCGTGGCTTGCGCTCGACTCCCCAACAAAGACATCCTTTCATGGCTCTAGCCCTACATCTAGGCCGCACCCAACTTGAAGTGACGAATGAATTTTGTACGCGAATCGCTGGTGTGTGTGCCATGCCCGCTTCCGCCGTTCAGAGTGTTTTTCCTGAGCCCCGGATCCCAGAAATGGACAAAGATTTCACTATGGAAGAACTGGACGCATCCTTGGCGGCTTCCCGACGATCATCTTCACCAGGGCCTGATGGCGTCACCTACGCCGCTTTAGCCAACCTTGAAAAAGAGGCCAGAGGAAAGCTGTTGAGATATTACAACCACTCATGGCATGCTGGCATTGTTCCCCAGCAATGGAAGATAAGTCGGCTTGTGCCACTACTCAAACCAGGAAAGTCTCCATTCGATTTGACGTCATTTCGCCCTATTGCTCTGGCAAGTTGCGTCGGGAAAGTCATGGAAAGGATGATACTTCTACGCCTAGAATGGTATCTCGAGCGCTACAATGTGTACCCAGACTGCATGACGGGCTTTCGGCGAGGCAGGTCATCCGTTGACAACGTCATTGACCTCACAACCTTTGTCCAGCAGCAAAAGTGCCTCAAGCGCATATCACTGGCGCTATTTCTCGATGTGAAAGGGGCGTACGACAACGTAACACATGACGCGATCCTCGAGTCCTTGGAGGCTGTCGGCATTGGCGGTCGGATGTTCCACTGGATCCGCGATTATTTGACGAGGAGGTCCTTCTTTGTGCAGACAGAAGATGGTCCCACTGCCAACCACTATACTTCCCGTGGCGTCCCACAGGGCGGGGTATTGAGCCCCACTTTGTTTAATCTTGTGATGGTCGGCATTCGTGAGCTTTTACCAAGTACTGCTCACATATCAATATATGCTGACGACATTTGCCTTTGGTCTTCGGCTGTGACCCGTCTTCAAGTGCGCGCAAGAGTCCAGCAGGCTGCCACCTTAACCTGCTCATATCTCCGCAAACAGGGTCTTTCTGTCTCTACCGAGAAATGTGCGTTGGTCGCGTTTACACGCAAGGCCATGACACCATATCCTGTTATTATCAACGGCCAAAATGTCTCGTACCAGAAGAACCATCGCTTCCTAGGTGTGATTATTGACAGGGATCTTTCGTGGAGCGCCCACTGCGTTTACATGAAGAGAAGACTAATTTCCATAGTTCACATAATGCGCTTCCTCTGCGGGAAAACTTGGGGCACATCGATACGTTCCATGATGCAGCTTTACAGAGCACTGTTTCTGGGATTTTTACGTTACAGCTTGCCGATGCTGGCCAATACATGCAAGACGAACATCCGCACCCTCCAAAGTTTGCAAGGCCAGGCACTACGCACGTGCTTAGGATTACCACGCTGCACCTCCACGCACGGGACAATTACGATCGCAAGAGAGCATCCGATTCCAACATACGTCACTACTGACAATTTAAGAGCTCACATTAGACATCTCTGCCGAGTTCCCGGTCACCATATTGCTGCGTTGCCACTTCAGAGACCGCAAGCCATGTTTTCAAAGATTGTTTCGACTCATAGAGAATGCCTTCCGTCGGGCTTTACTCCAGCAGCAAGACCACTGTCGCCTCCGTGGTGCCTACAACAACCACAGGTACGCCTCACAATTCCGGGAATAACGAAGAAGAGCCGTCATTCGACAGTGGCTCTACGACAGGCGACATTGTCACTACTCAACGAGGAGTATGGCCAAAGGACACACATTTATACCGATGGATCAGTCTTAGCCGACAGCTCCACAGGTGCTGTTGTTATTCCGGCCTACCAAGTGACTGTCAAGTTCAGGGTGTCACACGGGACGACATCAACAGCAGCGGAGCTTGCCGCCTTACGTGCTGCTATCCTTTATATCGCGGAAGCCCAGCCTCAAAAGTGGGCTGTCTTTTGCGACTCTAAGGCATCCCTTCAGAGTCTGCAATCAGCATTACGACGAAGGGTGCACGAGCAGTTAGTGAACGAAATGAGAGAAGCTCTTCACCAAGCTTTATCGAAGGGACATGACGTTGTGTTCCAATGGCTGCCGGGACATTGTGGTATTGTGGGTAACAACCTCGCTGATGATGCTGCTCGGTCCGCTCACGAGGATGCCCAGACAACCCCAATACCCTTGTCGAGGATAGACGCTGCAAAGGGTCTACGCTCGTTCGCTGACACCATGACGCAAACTTGGTTGAGTGACCCCAGTGTCTGGAACCGTCGCCTGCATGAACTAGACCCATCGAGGAAGCTCCAAGTTCCATCGCACCTCTCCCGCCGTGATGCAACTTTACTGTGCCGCCTGTGGTTAGGAGTAGCTTTCACGAAGGCGTACTCTTTTCGCATAGGAATGGCAGACACCTCAAAATGTGACTCGTGCAATAGCAACGAAACGATAGAACATCTACTGTGTTTCTGTGGACGTTTTGTGAACGAACGAAACGTTCTGCGCGATGCGTTGAACAAGTTAGACGACAGACCGTTTTCCGAAGAGAAGATCCTCGGATCGTGGCCCTACGCATCGCAGGCCAGCAAAGCGACGCGAGCATTACTGCTGTTTTTAAGATCGACCGGCTTAAACGACCGCTTGTAGGCATTCAATGGACAGGTGCATATGTACCCTGACAATGCCTTCTTCCCTCTTCTTTCTTTCTTTTAATCCCTTCATCCCTTCCCCCCAGCGTAGGGTAGCAAACCGGACGCGCGTCTGGTTAACCTCCCTGCCTTTCCTTCATTTCCTTCCTCCTCCTCCTCCTCCACGGTGAACATACGCATGAAACGCAAGGCAAGCGAGGGAGCTGAAGACAGAACACCTCTGGAAGACGCTCGACCCATCCACTCGTCCACGTGGTCCGCCAGAATGACGCAGTGTTCTCTTCATTTCATTTGGGGCTGGGCGATGGCTTCATGCTGACAGAGGATGACGTCAGATTGACTGAGAGCCGCTAAGTGCCCTGACGGCATACAGCTATACTGCAGCGATGCGGGCGCCGACCGCTACAACGCACTTTGCCTTGACATCGCGCACAGCGTGTTATGTCATTCGATAACACAAGTGGCTATAAGAATGAGCAGGTTCACAGGCATTCCCTGACCAAGGTGGTAACATGAAGGCCAGCGAAATGAGTAGCCTGCAGGCCTCAATTTACCTGAGCATCGGCAAGCCGTACATGGTCACGGCCAACATCGACGCTACGGCCTCGTTAATGGAAACATGGGCACCTTGTGGTACATCGAACATGACGAACACGGCAACATGTTGCTACTGTGGCTTGAACATTTCTCATGTCCCTGCTAGGCACTGTCGACCCAGCCAGGACGAAGCACATCACTGCCGCACACCCTCAATAGAATTGAAATCAGTGCCCGAGGGACTGCGAAGCACCACAACCACGACATACACCATAAAATATTTCGTGTAAGAGGGCCCAGTTTGCCCTTGCGCAAGCGAATACCCTAACTGTATATAAGTCACAAAGGGCTACAGAAGCCCAGCTAGTCTTCGAATACCATAAGCGCCATCCACTGAAGTTGGTTTACGTACCACTATCAAGGGCTACCAGCTTCGACGGCCTATATCTCACCAACGCAAAAGGTGACTTCAAGTGCCTTCAAGTGACTTCAATAGAGCCGAGATGTCGCCGGCTCTATCGACACAGTCTGTCGACGTTATGACCCGGTTGGCAAACAGGCCTCTAGCATTGTCTTGGACCGGGCTACCACCTTCAATGGGTGCCACAACCAGAACAATCACATCAAGCTCGCCGCTCTCAACGTAAGTGTGTACGACTTCGAAAGAGACGCTCTGCTCAGAGAAATTGGCGTGTTAGCACTTTCTGAAACCTGGAGCGATGAGCCCACTCACTCCTATAACTTAATTCAAATGTGTCGTCCACAGCAAGGGGCTTCATTGCAGCTGCGGCAGTGTGGGCACATATAGGAACACGGGGATGCGCAACTTCAACGTAAGCCGCATCCCACTTCGCCGGCCGCCAGACACCGAAAAGACAGAGACAAGCAGCGGAATCGGCGAGATCTGCGTTGCTCACATCAGTCACAACAACGAAGACATTGCGCTCGCCCCCGTCTACATGAGAACTGTCAAGAACCCCTTCCGCACATGCACACAGTTTCGTGAAACGTGCGAGTTCTCCTTGATAGCGGACAAGTATAAGCACTACATATCGGTTTGCCATATCTGGTGTTGGTAATACTTACGTTGCTGTTGGCATCCTTACGCAACTGCAAACAACTGGTTATATAACACATGTGCTAATATTCAACATATGTGCGGGGGTATACTATTCGCGCCTATCTTTAGCGTCATTTCGTAACGTCTCGCTCAATGTAAAAAAAGCCGGCAGATCCCACGCATTGTGGGAATCGATGTAATGCGAAGCAGCCAGCAAAGAGCTGCATACATCGTCTTGTATGTCATTGAGGAAAATGCGTGTCATGGTTTTCATGTTAACTCCTATTATTTATGTTCGTCACACAGTCACATCGCGCAAGACCAATTCCGGGGTAGATCAAGCTAGCGAAACAGCCACCAGCGCGCCATGAGCGTGGCACGTAAGTCATGCTGTACATGACATGCGTGTCATGATTTTCATGATAACTCGTGTTATTTATGTTCGTCACACGGTCACGTCGCAAGATACCAATTTTGGTGTATATCAATCTAGCGAAACGGCCGCCAGCGCCCCATGAGCGTGGCACGTAAGTCATGCTGTACATGACATGCGTGTCATGATTTTCATGATAACTCGTGTTATTTATGTTCGTCACACGGTCACGTCGTAAGAGACCAATATTGGTGTATATCAAGCTAGCGAAACGGCCGCCAGCGCCCCATGAGCGTGGCACGTAAGTCATGCTGTGCATGACATGCGTGTCATGATTTTCATGATAACTCGTGTTATTTATGTTTGTCACACGGTCACGTCGTAAGAGACCAATATTGGTGTATATCAAGCTAGCGAAACGGCCGCCAGCGCACCATGAGCGTGGCACGTAAGACATGCTGTACATGACATGCGTGTCATGATTTTCATGATAACTCGTGTTATTTATGTTCGCCACACGGTCACGTCGCAAGATACCAATTTTGGTGTGTATCAATCTAGCGAAACGGCCGCCAGCGCCCCATGAGCGTGGCACGTAAGTCATGCTGTGCATGACATGCGTGTCATGATTTTCATGATAACTCGTGTTATTTATGTTCGTCACAAGGTCACGTCGCAAGATACCAATTTTGGTGTGTATCAATCTAGCGAAACGGCCGCCAGCGCCCCATGAGCGTGCCACGTAAGTCATGCTGTGCATGACATGCGTGTCATGATTTTCATGATAACTCGTGTTATTTATGTTCGTCACACGGTCACGTCGTAAGAGACCAATATTGGTGTATATCAAGCTAGCGAAACGGCCGCCAGCGCCCCGTGAGCGTGGCACGTAAGTCATGCTGTACATGACATGCGTGTCATGATTTTCATGATAACTCGTGTTATTTATGTTCGTCACAAGGTCACGTCGCAAGATACCAATTTTGGTGTGTATCAATCTAGCGAAACGGCCGCCAGCGCCCCATGAGCGTGGCACGTAAGTCATGCTGTGCATGACATGCGTGTCATGATTTTCATGATAACTCGTGTTATTTATGTTCGTCACACGGTCACGTCGTAAGAGACCAATATTGGTGTATATCAAGCTAGCGAAACGGCCGCCAGCGCCCCGTGAGCGTGGCACGTAAGTCATGCTGTGCATGACATGCGTGTCATGATTTTCATGATAACTCGTGTTATTTATGTTCGTCACAAGGTCACGTCGCAAGACACCAATTTTGGTGTGTATCAATCTAGCGAAACGGCCGCCAGCGCCCCATGAGCGTGGCACGTAAGTCATGCTGTGCATGACATGCGTGTCATGATTTTCATGATAACACGTGTTATTTATGTTCGTCACACGGTCACGTCGTAAGAGACCAATATTGGTGTATATCAAGCTAGCGAAACGGCCGCCAGCGCACCATGAGCGTGGCACGTAAGTCATGCTGTACATGACATGCGTGTCATGATTTTCAGGATAACTCGTGTTATTTATGTTCGTCACACGGTCACGTCGCAAGACACCAATTTTGGTGTGTATCAATCTAGCGAAACGGCCGCCAGCGCCCCATGAGCGTGGCACGTAAGTCATGCTGTGCATGACATGCGTGTCATGATTTTCATGATAACACGTGTTATTTATGTTCGTCACACGGTCACGTCGTAAGAGACCAATATTGGTGTATATCAAGCTAGCGAAACGGCCGCCAGCGCACCATGAGCGTGGCACGTAAGTCATGCTGTACATGACATGCGTGTCATGATTTTCAGGATAACTCGTGTTATTTATGTTCGTCACACGGTCACGTCGCAAGATACCAATTTTGGTGTATATCAATCTAGCGAAACGGCCGCCAGCGCCCCATGAGCGTGGCACGTAAGTCATGCTGTGCATGACATGCGTGTCATGATTTTCATGATAACTCGGGTTATTTATGTTCGTCACACGGTCACGTCGTTAGAGACCAATATTGGTGTATATCAAGCTAGCGAAACGGCCGCCAGCGCCCCATGAGCGTGGCACGTAAGTCATGCTGTACATGACATGCGTGTCATGATTTTCATGATAACTCGTGTTATTTATGTTCGTCACACAGTCACGTCACAAGATACCAATTTTGGTGTATATCAAGCTAGCGAAACGGCCGCCAGCGCACCATGAGCGTAGCATGTAAATCATGCTGTACATGACATTCGTGTCATGATTTTCATGTTATGACTTGTCATTTATG
The DNA here is from genome assembly GCF_013339695.2 of Rhipicephalus sanguineus. NCBI lineage: Eukaryota > Metazoa > Arthropoda > Arachnida > Ixodida > Ixodidae > Rhipicephalus > Rhipicephalus sanguineus. Next base: position 100,707,577 of record NC_051186.1, read on the forward strand.
TTCGTCATACAGTCATGTTACGCCATACCAATTTTGGTGCACATTCGATTAACCAAGCGAGCAGGAGAGCACAAAGTCGTAGGCGGCTAGATAGATAGATAGATAGATAGATAGATAGATAGATAGATAGATACGGTCAAAGTCGCAGAAGTTCGCTAAGAAATGCTTCGCATTTAAAATTACGCCACAGTCACCTCCCCGCCGCATGCTTCGCATTACATAGATTCCCGTGGTACGTGTCATCTGCCGAATTTATTTAGAGGAGAAAGAGCACTTAGAAGTATATGAACGGATTGATAAGCTTCGTCAGTACTGTGAGTACCCCTCCGACATTGTCGCATGATAATTAGTAAGCAGTGCACAGTTTAGCCCAAATAGAAAATGTTGTTTCGTAGGTTGCAGTTTGCTTGCTGACAGTAAGCGTGGCTGTAAATCGTATGAGGTCAAAACGTTGAATAAATGACTTGCGCTTCTTTGACAAAATAATAATAATAATAATAATAATAATAATTATAATAATAATAATAATAATAATAATAATAATAATAATAATAATAATAATATAATAATAATATTCATTGAAATGAGCTCGAATCATAAATTATGCTTGATCCTTCTTGCTGTTTATATATTTTGCACCTTGCAGATGTTTTTAGGCTAAATGTAGTCTAAATGACTATTCCGATTCGCTGAGATGCGTTTTACAAAACATCCCAAAATGCTATTTTAGAGCGCAGCTCTTAGGCGCCCGTTGCTGCGTTGAGCGGCGTCACCGTCGTTTTCGTCGTCGGCGGCGTACCGATAGACATGGAAGAATAACCGCTAGACATGAAAAGGAAAACGAGAAAAAAAAAACAATAATCGAATGGGATTTGAACGCGGACGATCTGCGCGACAGTTGAGTATTCTACCACAGATCCGCGGTGGTTTTTTTTTCTGTATTTCCAGATATTAGGAAACACTTTCTGACCGCACCGCTGTTAGCATATGGTTGAGATTACAAAACTTTCATTTTGATCAGAGCATCCATCAATACCAACCCTTCTTCGTCATATTCCAATTTCCGAAAATCGCATGGGGTACCGATTGTTTACTTTGTAGGAAACCTGAATCTATAGAACATGTATTTGTAGACTGTTGGAGTGCGGCCTCCTTATGGGATATTATGCAAAGAACCCTTAAAAAGAATTACCGCTCACGCCACACGGTATTCGTTATTTAGCTACAGGTCAAGGCACTGTGCCCTATGACATGTTTTTTCTCCTCGGTCTTCACAGTACTTGGAGAAAGCGCATGGCTGTAAGGAACTGTGACATAAATCCGAGACCGGTGAACTCTTACATTACCGAGTTGGTGAGCAGACCACAGATTCGAAGAAGAAGAAGTTGCGCGGCGGCTGTGCTGCTTTGCTTGTCTCTCTTCAATCTTTCGATATATCTGCCTCAAGTCACTTCACCATCTACACGCTGAACTCCGGGGCATCAGGTATGCTTCCGGCAGCGGGTGCGGTGCCTTCGGGGCCGCACCCTGTCAAAGCTCCTGAGATCCAGCCAGATCAACTTCTGAAGGTGCATGCGCCGGCAACGAGCCTTGGGACATGCTCTGCCTCTGGAATGCAGCCTGGCGCAACTTCGGGCCACAGCTCGAAGTCATCTGCCGAGAACTTCTCACTTCCACTGGCCCAAGGTGCTCCGAGCAAGAACATCTCCTGCCTTGACGCCGGGCTACCTGAAGGTCAGGACGATTTTTCGGACATGTCCGATTCCTCTGCCACTATTACCTACATGGACGCTTCCGTAAACTCCTCTGATGACTCAGATAAAGGCAGCGTAGTACTGCCACCTAAGCGATGTCGTGGATCGAAGAGATCTCGCATGCCACTAAGTTCAACGCCTGTTGAAAATATGCCGAGACCAAACCTTACTGTTATATTCAAGCCACAAAATCCTGAGCAAATCATAACGCGCTTCAACCCACTCACATTGAAAGCAGCCTTTGAAGCGGTAGTACCAGATGGCGTGCTACAAGTGCGACCTAATGAACGTCTAAATCTTCTCGCTGTGGACACACGCAGTGCAGAAGTCTCCGAACGTCTTCTGAAAATAAAAAATATTGGGGAAATCGCGCTTCAGGCTTACGAGCCGCGGCCCAACAACTGTGGAGTCGGCGTCATCAAGGGAGTACCTACGGACCTTGATCAACAGGATATTTTCTCGGCACTCCTTCAAAGGGCTCCTGTCAAGTCAGTACGGCGACTTGGAGCGTCGGAAAATGTTCGCATTGTGTTTGCCACAGAAAGTGCTCCTGAGCATGTTATATTGGGATACACACGTTATCGCGTGTACAAGTACATTGAGTCACCGAGACAATGCTCCAAGTGCCAACGTTTTGGACACGTGGCTGGTACCTGTCGGCTGCAAGCGCGGTGCTCGCGCTGCGGAGGTAACCACGAGCGATCCTCCTGCGGAACTGAAGAACCACAGTGTCCAAACTGCAAGAAAAAGCACGAGTCTACGTCACCTCGTTGTCGTGTATTGCGCAAAGAGAAGGAAATACACAACTACAAGAAGAATAACAATGTTGGATACTCTTCTGCAAAGGCGGTCGTGTGCAAGCAGCGGAACGCTTCCAGCAGGCATAGTGGTGAAAAGACGCCTGTGAACAACACAAGTGCATCGGAAAAAGCATTTGAAACGACACCACGAATTGACGACACGGATGAATTCCCATCTCTGCCGCCTCGCCCAACGGCACAAACATCGATTTTGACTACAACTGCAGCTGCAGCTCCAATTAATGTTCCGACTGTTGGAGTTCAGCAGAGCACAGCTGGTCCGTCGACAAGACCACGGTCCTCATATCCATGGAGTGGACCGCGAGAGCGCAGCACTCGGCAAGGCAACGAAACCACATTCTCATTGTTATCTGCTCTTGTCGACGCTGCTCGCAGCTTCCTCGCACCCATGTCTTCTCTGGTCGCAAAAGCCATCTTGACACTGCTGGACCTTATTTTGCCTATTCTGGAAAAATGGCGCTAGCAACGCAACAACTCAGCTTGACCAACATCCGAAACAACGCCACCATATTTCAATGGAACGCCTGCAGCCTCCGCTGTCGTCTCTCGGACTTCAGGCAATTTGTACACAAGCACCGCTTCCCGGTAATCGCAATTTCGGAATCCCGAGTGCGCACCAGCATTCGCCTTTCTGGATACACTCTCATTTTTTCGTCGACTGGAGTGGATACCAATAGAGTCATGTTGGCGGTCCGCAATGATCTGACTTTTAAGGCTCATTACCTGCCAGTTGACACGTCAAACGAATATGTGGCAGCGACAGTAAAGTGGAACAATTTGACATTTACGGTGATTGCGGCATATATACCTCCTCGAGCAAGATTTGACGTGGACAGACTGCAAGAAGTACTAGATGCGACACCTGGACCGCACATTTTAACAGGGGATTTCAACGCACATCACCCAGCCTGGGGTGGCAGAAGATCGTCTGCACGAGGTCGGCGTCTTCTCGAAGTAGCTCACAAAAATGACCTGGTAGTTCTCAACGACGGTCGGCCAACCTTCTACCAGGGAGATCGATCCAGTGCGCTAGACGTCACCATGATGTCCTCTTGCCTCACGCGGGCGGCAACCTGGTTCCCAGATATTGAAAGTCACGGCAGCGACCACGTGCCAACGTACATCTCTTTGGGCTGCCCTCTGCAGCATATAAAAGGCAAGATTGTTCGCTGCACTGACTGGGAAGTGTACAGCGCGACTCTCGAAGATTCATACTCATCTGAGATGACCTACGACGAATTTGTGGATGCTATATGTCAAACAAAGCACAGTAGCACTAAGCATCTCAAGCCGCCTGGGAATCGCAAAACGGCTGACATTGAGTACGAGAGACTTCGAGCAATACGCCGCAGATCTGAGAGGCGTGCTCGTAGAACGCTATCTATAGACGACATTCGCGAAGCCAGGCGAACGCAGAAACGCATTCAACGTCATCTAGACAAGCTGGACAGGCGACAGTGGCGCACTTTCTGCTCCAAGCTTGATCCCAGAAAACCTCTGTCTAGAATATGGAATATAGCGCGAAGCTTGAGGATCCCGCCGACACAACTGCATCCTTTTAGTTCTGTTGCACTATCCCGCAACGTCAGTGAGTTGGACATGGCGGAGGCTTTTTGCTACAAGATAACTACAGCAACGGCGATCGCAACCATACCACGATTGGCACAGAATGTCTCTGCTGCTGTGACAGTAGACACTAGTGTGACGGACGAGCCGTTCTCGTTCCAGGAACTGCTCGGCGCCCTGGCTTCAGTAAACAAAACATCATCTCCTGGACCTGACTCCATCAGCTATGCTGAGCTGTCGCATCTGGGTGACAAGGCGAAGATGCACCTTCTTGCTATCTTCAATGCCAGCTGGAAGAGGGGTCGACTCGAACCTAGTTGGAAACGGGCTCGAATCATCCCTGTCCTCAAACCTGGCAAGACTCCAACAGATATAAACTCCTATCGTCCGATAGCTCTTCTCAGCTGTGTGGGGAAGATTATGGAGAAGATGGTGCTGATGCGTCTGGATTGGGTTCTGGTGAGCGCTAACGCCTATCCCCCACAGATGTCGGGTTTCAGAAAGGGCCGCAATAGCATAGATAACGTCATCAGTCTTGCCAACTGCATTAGGCTTAACAAACTTGCACATAACATTACCATTGCTGTGTTCCTTGACATCAGGGGCGCATTTGATAACGTGACACACGAGGCGATCTTACACACTCTGAGGTCTGCAGGAGTCAGTGGCTGTATGTACAGCTGGATTTCTGACTATCTCACTGACCGGTTGGTGTACATGACTACGAAAGACGGCGACACCACTTTTCATACAGTGCCTCGTGGGGTCCCTCAGGGTGGTGTATTAAGCCCGACTTTATTTAATGTTTCGCTCATTGGTCTGGAAAAATGTGTCCCTGCATCGGTTGAGTTATCCTTATATGCAGATGACATCTGCATATGGAGCAGTGGCCGCAACCGTCGAGTACTACGCGGAAGACTGCAGAAGGCCATTAAATCCATTGAGACTTTTTTACGAACACGTGGGCTATCCATATCACCCGACAAGTGTGCCGCCATTGCCTTTACCAAACGGGATATGTCGCACTACAAGTTAAAGATTGCGGGCTCTCACATCCCATACGTGTCAAGTCACAAATTTTTGGGAGTGATCTTCGACAGATCCATGACGTGGTCTCCTCACATTCGATCACTAAAAGAGAAGCTCGCATCATACGCGAACATCTTCCGCATGATGTCAAGTAAAGCTGAAGGCTGCTCCGTGAGTGCACTGCTGCGAATGTATACAGCATTATGTGAAGGTCTCCTGCGGTACAGTCTTCCTGCACTACAGGGCCTCACCAAATCAAATATTCAGGTGCTCACGAGCATGCAAGTCAAAGCCTTGAGGGTGTGCCTAGGTTTACCGAAAAATACATCGACAGTCGGGACCTTGACAGAAAGCAAACGTCTTTCGGCTGCCCTGCTAATGAAGCAAGAGTTCCTCCGAGTCTGTCTGCGTTTTGCGGCAAGGGTACAAGATCATCCACTTGCTTCAGTCAGCATTTCTGAGGTGCGAATGTTACTCCCCCCGACGTATGAACAGCCGTCGATATTGTCGGGGCCTCCATGGCAGCTTCCTTCCTGGACGATAGTCACGACAGTGCCGGGGTTCAAGAGCAAGAGAAACACACCTGGGCCAGCGTTGACGTACTTCGCTCTTGAACACATCAACACCAACTATAGAACCCGCCGTCACGTTTATACAGATGGGTCTGTCACAGATGGATCATCTGCTATAGGTGTGTGGATACCGTCGGCGAATGTCACCATCACAGCCACTCTCAGCCACCGTACATCCGCCGCTGCCACTGAGCTGGCTGCATTGCGGAGGGCGCTTGCATATATTAAAGATCAGAGACCCGACTCTTGGGTGATATTCTCCGACTCACGAGCCGCACTGCAGTCCCTGAAATCTCCACGTACGCAAGACCAACTAGTCCTAGACATCAGGCGCCTAGGCAATAATGCTCATGAACTACACCACGATGTAGTACTGCAGTGGCTGCCCGCTCACTGCGGCATCGAAGGGAATGTTCGAGCTGACTCCGCTGCCAGAGCTGCGCATGACACAGCATCTGAGGAAATTGAAATTCCTTTTTCAAGAAAAGACGCAGCGATTCTGGTGTCTGCGTTCGCGCGTAATCTGCAGAGAACAATATGGAGCGATGCGAACAACCAGTATGGACCGCTGCACAGAATAGACCCGACGTGTAGCTTTCATGTGCCGCAGGGATTAACCAGACAAGATGAAACTTGCATTCACCGGCTGAGACTCGACGTTGCCTACACGAAATACTTCAAGCACAAGATCAGGCAGTCGGACTCACCCATGTGCACCACATGTAACACTCGGGAAGACCTAAAGCACGTACTCTGCGACTGTTCCCAATACGACGCAGAACGACAGATTCTGAAGGAGGCACTTCATTTGCAACGCGGCACGAGCTTGGAGCTGCGGCACCTTCTCGGCCCGTGGCAAGACAACAGTTGTGCGATGCGCAGCACAAAAGCGCTGTTGGCGTTTTTGAGGAACACTCAGCTTAACCAAAGCCTGTGAAGGACTCTTCTTATGTATATATGTGTGTTTGTGACTGTATGTACTATTTGTGTGTATATGGTGTATATGTGATCATTGTATATACCATAATCACCCGACACCTGGAGTAGCAAGCCAGGCGACAAACCAGGCTAACCTCTCCGGGCATTTCATTAAAGAATCTTATCTCTCTCTCTCTCACAGAGCCACGCTGGTGATGAAACTCATTCACGAGATGACCATATAGTGGCGTCATGTCGGGCGAGGAATCGCGTTAACCTACGTAGTATAGCGTCCCAGAAGAGTAAGATCACAACCAGTCTTCATTTTGCAACAGCGCAAAAGACAAAAGACACAGAGGAAGACTTAAGAACACGAGCGCTGACTGACAACTGAGTGCTTTATTGAAACAAGACAGAAAAAGATTGATGTAAAATAACAGAACATGCGCGCGCAACCTTTGCACAGGACAAAAAGACTACAGGCTTGCAGCGTCGTTAGGTAATATTCAAGGAAGTCAACTCGCATTCGTGCAACGCAATAGACGGTGTGCTACCGCACGTGTCGCCATTTATTCAGATAGAGAATGTTTCAGCCATCTTCCTTATGCGAGAATTATTGTGCCCATAAACGGTGGTCGGCATCCACCAGCGGCACAGTGTACAGACAAATGGGAGTACGGTGTACCCTTTAGAGAGTTATGGTGCACCCGCAGGCGAATGTTGAGGCAGCGCCCCGTTCGCCCCGCATAAACCTTACCGCATGAAAACGGAATAGAATAAAAGACATTGTTTTGGCAAGGGACAAACGGCATGCAGTGCTTGACTGTGCAAATTCTGCTGCACGACACATTCACACCTGGGGACAACTTATCAATTCTGGCATACCGGCAGTTCAGCCTATTTTTGGCGCAAAGTAGACATCAACATTGAGCTTCTCAGCAATCGTTTTCATACGGCGAGAGGTACCACGAATATTCGAGTCACCGCTATCCTCTTACCCTTTCCTGATTTGGTACTATGCGATTCTGCTTGAACATTTTGAACATTGTTCGAAAGTTTTAATGATGCGGAAACGCTGACGTCAAAGGGGATACCTTCATGTTTCAGACGTTGACCTCGAGATAAAAGGCATTTTGTGGGCACAACACTTTGTCAGGGCAGATAAGACGTTGTTAACAGCAATGCCAGATTTTACAATTTTTTAGAATGACTGGAGGAACAGCTGACCAAGGGCTTCTTAAGCCTGGGGGCAAACTCCCAGCAAACGTGTTCCTCATTAAACATGAGAGACAAATTCAAGAACTGAATTGCCCCTTCCACAGGACCCGCACGCATGATCTGCTTTTTCTCTTCTTTGTTTTTCTGTTTTCTTTGAATAAAACACTCAGTTGTCAATCAGCACTCGTGTGGTTAAGTCATCTTCTGTGTCTTTCGTTCTTTGCGCTGTACAAATTAAACCCCAACCAACTAGCCCAACTCTCCCTTTTTCCAGTCATCACACAATACTCATTGCGCAACGAACGTGTGGTTTAATGCTTCCCTAGAGACTGAAAAGTTATGAGGCATAATTCTTCATCGTCATCAGCCAACGCATCATCCACAAAGCGCACATAATGCCTTACAGATGTGTAGGGGGTACCTCGCTTATCAGCGGAAAGACGAATAATGGCGGAGTGGGTGCTGTCCTACTTCACACACACAAAAAAACATGGCTGATCCCTCAGTCATAGAAATCGGTATAACACGAAACTGAAACGTGTCTACACAGAAGTAGTGCTTATCGTGTAGTTATGTATGAGAGCTTGTACAATGTATCTTCGTGCTTGGCAGCTATAGCACCGATTGGCGTGCATGCACCTATGTTGACGCCTAGTTTGTAGAGGTTTTAGCTTGAGCCGCAAACGCGTGCTGGCCTCTGTCTCGCTCCACCAAGGCACGACATTCACCCGTCGAAATCGTGTCCTTTCTGCAACGCGTGTTGCAGCAGTTTGGTTAGTCGGTGCTCTCGCAATCGAAGTGGTCGGTGGTGGAGAATTCCCGTTGATGCGTGTGGAAGCTGCACTACTGCGATGAGCCGGCGCACGCTCACACGAAGCGAAAGGCAAAGAACGTAACAGCGTCTAGGCTGCCTCGGCGACGCCAGCGCGGCCATGCAGTGTCCCGCGCCGGTATCGAGACGGTTTAACCATGACCTCCGATATCGCGCGCAATGTCGGAGTAAGCGCTAGTAAGTGTCGATCGTGACGCATTACTTCTTTTCAGCTCTCACAGACAGCGCCACCGCCCCACTCCTCACGCTCCTCGCCGCCTACCCACACCGCCAGCGGAGAGCACCGTGCGAGAGAGAATGTGTGAGAGATAAAGGCGCATTCCTGCTGCGTCCAGCACATGCAAGGTAGCTGAGTTGGTTTAGCATCGGGCGCTTACCGTCGCGCCCGCAACGTCGTGGGTTCGATTCCCAGCGGCGGATCTTTTTCTTGATTTTCTTCTTTCTCACACATTGGCGTCCATTTTATGAACGTCATACCCGGTAACGGAAGTACTTGGTGGACCCCGGCATAAAACAGTTTCGTGTTGAAATTATGATTTATGGCGTAGTGGATACCTTGCATGTGTACTTGTATTTGTTGCCCCAAGAGAGTTTCGAAAGGGCTCTAGAAAGACCGCTCTTCCAGCTTTCGATGGGACTGTACTGCGCGTTCCGCGCAAGCGTGGCGTTTTAGAGCTCAGCTCTTAGGCGCCCGTTCCTGCGTTGAGCGGCGTCGCCGTTGGCGTCGGCGTAACCGATACGGCGAACGAGGAAAAAGAGAGCGAACGCGTAGCACTCGAGCGCTGACAGCTTCTGCTTCTGTGGCAATAAGTAAGGAATGTTACCTTGCTACGTCTGTGGGAAGCCAACATTCAAACACAGTTGGCGTTGCCCCAACACGAAGCTGTGCCCAGAATTCGCATTAGGCAGTATCGTAGTCATCGGTGATTTTTTATCTGAATTTAATTCTTAAGTGCCACTATTACAAGGCGAAAGCTCAAATGAACTGTTGTGCTAGCGTGTCATTCAGCTGTAATGTATGTTAATGCAAGATACTCTGTATAGGGTAACAAGAAATGATGTGTTTTATCAATTTGGTGGCTTCGTCAAACTGTACGACAATGTTGTGCGTTCAATAATGCTTTGTCAATGTAAACAACATGTTCGTGCCTCCGCTGCTGTATTTGCCAATAAGGGGGCCAAGGACCCCTGAAGCCATCCTTGAATGGCTTTTCTTTCACCTTCAGTCACACCTGTGCTAATAAACAAGTGAATAAAATCAAATCAATTAATCAAATATGCGTGTACTTGCTAAAAAATAAGGTTTCTGCATATTAAATATTTCGCGCGACTATGTTTTTCTGCGCACACGACGGAGTTTTTTATGCGTAAACAGTAATATTTTTTCTCCTGTTTTATCGAATATTGTTATTTCAGTATAGTAGTCAAGTACGGGACAAAAACGATGACGATGTAGATCTGATATAATAACATATTTGTTTGAGTTCTGTGTGCCAGAACAACGATATGATCATGGGAGACGCCTTGGTAGAGGCCACCGGAAATTTCGACCACCTGGGTACTTTAACTTGCACCTGAATTTAAGCACATGGGCCTCTAGCATTTTGCCTCCATCGGAATGCGGCCACTGTGGCCGGGATTCTATCCCACGAATTTCGGTTGAACAGTCGAACACCATAACCACTAGAACACCGCGGCGGGTGGATCTAATATAAGGTAAAATAGGATGTGCAGGTAGTACAAGCGCGCGTACTGCGCGGTCAGGCTTCATCGAATCGAACTCTGCGGTTTTTCCCGATCATAAATAGTAATCTTCCAAAGAAGAACATTGAGCTGGATACATATAAATAGATGGAGTGATCGTTAGTTATTTGCACTTCTCTCTGCTTCTGACATCTGAATAAAGAATGCAACATTTTTGAGAAGCGCAGTTAGCTAAAAAAATCATGATACGTAAGTTACGGTACCGCAATGCTACACAAGTAAGCTTAAATTTGTACATAACTGGAACGTGGTTCGAAACCAAATTCTTACATTCTTTTCCAGAATGCGATAGAAGAAATGGTCTATGTATTTATCCTACAGGTTGGTGTTTATTTTAGTATTCACGCAAATTTTCATTGATTGTTCCTTCTTTGTTAATACTATAACTGTTTTGAAATTATTTAGTTGAAAACCTGTTCATGCAGTGTTCTGTCACCGTTTTCAGAGGATATGCTAAAGTTCACTGAAAGTCGTCACTTGGGACAAATGATTCCGTTAAACATCAGTTGGAGCAGCAGAGGCTGTGATAATTTTACGCTGGTAGGCACAAATGTATTGCAGTCTATTAAACATACAATCGGAATTGTTTAGTTATATATATTATGTGCATGTGGAGTGACTACGCAAGCGCGACGCTCAAATAATAATATTGTGCTTAACGTCCTAAAACCACGATATGATCATGAGGGACGCCGCGATGCTCAAAGTGCTTTTCTAGAAACTCTTTATATTGTTCTCTCTTTTTTTCAAAACTCTGGTAGAAATGTCTTGAAGTCATGTCGCTAAAAATAATTTCGCTTGAAGTGATTTCATTTAAAAGTGTACTCTGACCGTATTATTCGGCATTCGTCTTCTTCAGCTGCATATTGCCAACGTTATTTTAGTCGTGAACGCCACCTTATCGAATTTCAAAGGTCAGCTTTAAATTCCATAGGAAAACATTGAGGCGTGTAATTTTGTGATTTGTAATCGATTACAGGAAAGATAGTAAATGAATGACAAGAATCATTCACTTTTTAACGCATCTAATTGATGGATGGATGGATGGATGAACAACTTTATTTTAGTCCTTCGGTGCGCGCGATTAGCGTGCAGCGGGCCGCTCCCACGTCGGGACAGAGAGGCCTTTTGAAGCACAGCTCTGGGCTGTCCATCTAATTGAAGCAATATTAAAATTACAGCACAATGTAATCGAGCACAAGTAATGCATTGCTTGTATCGTACCACGCACATGTCTGACCGTGGGATCGCATAGGCGTATATTCGTACCATGCGTCCCACCATGTGAATTGCGCAAAGAGTCGGTGGATTAAAGCCGCTTACCCGTTAGAAGAGCTCAGCCATAAGTCGGCGAGTAGGAGCCTGGTCGCGCACCACATCAGCCCAGAAAGCCACACGAGCCCTCCTGCGGTATTTGAAAGCCACTTCATTGAGCAACCGCCTGTGAAACTTGGCACTGTGTGTGTGATGTGAAATGTGTCTATCCTTCACTCTCTTTTACTCCCTTATTCCTCCTCCCCTTGTGTAGGGTAGCAAAGTGGACGCATAGTCTAGTTAACCTCCCTGCCTTTCCTACATTCCTTCTCTCTCTCTCTCTCAGCCATAAGTCATCATTATCATCAACATCAGCTACAATATTAACAAAGACTGGACCTACGTAGGTGCGCGTATTACCTTAGAGACGCGTAGTGGGCATTTCGCCACTTCGCAAAATCATGAATTATGGCGTAGTGGGTGCTGCGGCCTATGGGGCGCGAAATTCGTAGCCCAGCTTCCACGACTATCACTATGGACCAGTGGAAAATGATGCAACAAGAGTGTCAACAAACCCATAGTTCGCCTTCACAGCCCGAATCCTCTCCATAATCCCCAGCCCGAATCCTCGCCCATATAACCAGCCTTCATCTCGCTGACAAGACAATTCGAACTGTTGTAGCATAGACTGATACTAGCGTTAGTGGCACCACGATGCATACCGCTCTTGTGTGCACATCGATAACAGAGGCAGGCCAGGCATACTGGTCTGTGTCCGTTCCAGATATGGCGGTCTACCTTGGTGAGCTTGTCGCATACGTGGAGCGGCCGGTGTCATTCCGTTTGTTCAAGCTATTAGTAATTCTCTTCTTATTATTCTTACGGACTCGACGCAGGCTCTCTACGATATACGTAAAGTATATCGCTCCGCATCAGTCTCGGATAACAGTCACCGCCTTGCTGCTTCTCCAACTGTGCGGATACGTGTTCAGTGGGTGCCTGGAGCATTTTTACAGGACCTTGTCAAAGCAGATTTCGCAACTCACCCGCAAATTGTACCGCGCCTCCTTGTATGTTTTTCGGAAGAGGCTCACGGGCAAATGCTTTGGGAAAAAAAGTCCAACGTACAACACGAGCCGTTATACCACCATGTGGGTCAGAACTCTCTGGTGGATTAACCCTCCGAGAGGAGGTTGCGTTATGGAGGACTGGTGTCGGGTTTACGCTCCTTCCGTCTATGACCCCTTTCTGGCCGCAATAGTACCTGCGACACTATGGTGAACCGTCCTCATTCTGATACGCCACAATCCTTGATGTGGCAGTGACACATTTGCTGTGGACTTGCCCAGGTCTGCAATTAAGTCTTCTTCGTCACCTCCGTGCAACAGACGGAGGTGGCGAAGAAGTGTAATGTAGCCTGGCAGACCACCTGACGTTGATCGTTGGACCCACTGACCATACTATCGTTCACAGCGAGGTTTTCGGCGCGAATCAAATCTGTTCGTGTATCTCTGACACCACGTTTTACTATGTCTAAGGGCAATTTATATAAAAAAATGAGTTCACGGCAGGCAATGTCACGCGCACAGTGGTCCTTCCCCACACGTCTCGGTTGAGGTGCCCACAGGGAACCGAAGCATGGCGAGTGAATGACAAGGTGATGTGAACGGGGCCTGAAAAGGCTATCGTGTTCCATTCTTAAAGCGTCCGCCTAGTTTCTTGAAACATGCAGGTATGTGAGCATCATGGCCAACATAGGCATACATTTCACAGCTACCCTGGTCCTCCTCAAGAAAAGTAAGAAAATCATGGTCGAGAAACGGGTCAAGCTTGGAGATACAATCTCTTCAGTGTTATTGAATGCATGGTCACAAGAAGTGTTTAAAATACTAGACTGTGAAATCATTGAAAAGATAATAAGGATGGGCTGGCGGCTACGGATTCGCATTATCAACTCATGACCGTCAACTCATCGGTGTCATTGAAACGCAAAGTGTAAAACCATTTCATTTTCTGCATTGCCATACTATAGAGCAGAAACTCCGACAATAACAAAGAAACTCGAGAAGTTTGAAACTACACAGCGCGTGATGCAGCGAAAATATGTTAAGCGCTACGTTAGGATATGAGATAAATCCTCAGTGGATCGGAGACCAAAGAGGGGTAATTAGTATGCTAGTTGAGATCAACAAAACAGACTTTTCAGGTTACTTACTGAGGACAGGTAACCGATAGCCAGTTTGAGTAACGGAGTACCTCTAGAACAGAAGGGCGGCCCAGGACGGTCGAGGATTTATTAGGGTGAAGGAATTAATAAATTTTCAGGCTCAAATAGAATAAGCTCGTGCAGGACAAGGTGCGTTGGGAGCAGTAGGGTCACCGGCTGCTGACATACTAAAAGCTAGCTTACTGTGATTATAATTAACCAAAACGTTAATAGTCATGCACGTCCATATGGAAGTTTTTTAAAATTTTTGCCCATACTGAGAGTGCATATGACCGGCTTTCTTGCTGTAGGTAGCGTACTAGTTGGGGCATGCGCATTCTGCAGAAAGAGGTTACATTAATTTTACTGAAGGTTGCAAGAAGAGAGCGGATTCTTATTGGAAAGGCGCAACCCTATCGAAAACTCTCATATGAGACGTATGATACATATTCAATAAACTCACATGATCATACGAGAACACATATGATCCATATGTGTTCATACGAAATTATTGGATACGAGGCATATGTGTCATATGAGAATTTTCGATAGGGAAACGTCGGCAGAATGACAACTCCATATAGATTGTGTTATAATAATGCGTCTCATTGCTGTGTCCCTGATAAATGACCTTGTTTACATTATTGATTTTTTTACTGGTATTGAAGCCTGCAGCTGCCACGGAAGACTTCGTCTTGGACAACGCTCTCCAACCATGTACCATTACAACGCCAGGAACAACGAGTGTCTACCAGGCGGATATAGCGGCAACTGCAACGGGTTTAGGTCCCTCATTGTGTGCTTGGTGAGATGCTCACGAGGGTGGGCTTAGGCGAATGTGTTCACATTCACGGAAATATACGCGGTAATAAAGTTGTTCCTTCAGAGAGCACGAAGGTCGTGTGCGCCTTTACCTTGCGTGGCTAAGATGAGCCGAAATGAACTAACATAACACAGAGGATGCGCACTCGATCCAAGGTTGGGCGCAATATCGTTAAAAGTTATAACGTAGCCTGTCATGTACGCTACACGCTAAAACGTATGCTGACAGTCTCAAAAATGCTGAACATGTGTATGCAGAAATCCATTCAGAAAGATGAACATGGCAAACGTACAGGCCCATTAGGCGCACATGCATCTGCTATCCATCTACACTAGACTAGCAACCCTACTTCCCAATCAAATATGTAACATGCGCGAAAAGTCGACGGATCAATTTTAACACGACCTTTAAAACGTCTTTGGCCCGTTCTCTGACGAGTGTGTTCGATTTACTAATCTTTCTTGTAGACTTTGTGCACAGCTAATACACCGCCAAAAAGGGGATTTTTTTTTCAGAAGCGGCTCTAAAGAATCGTCATAGGTGTTTTGTTGTTGTTTTGAAAAACGGGTGTACCTCCTTAACACATATAGCGCACTGAAGGGACAGGAACACACAAAAAAACGCGCTGCGTCCACGTCCTTTCTTTGTGTTCATGTCCCTTCGGTGCGCTATAGTTGTTAAGATGGATTACCAACATGCCCAAGTTCACGTTCTTTGGGCTGTACCTTTCCGAGCCGTTTCACGGGTTTGGATGGTTGAAAAATCTTGAGTGTGCTGCAGTTTGATGACCCTGGCTCAGGCGTCCCACGTCAGGGCGTCCAGGCCTTCCCTAGTAGCCGCTTCGCGGGCCTGCTGGACGGCCGAGATTTGGTAGACAGGCTCTGAGTGGCTCAGGGCGTCGGCCAACCTTGCCTAGATAACATCGGATATAATGCCTTCAGTATTTGCTTCACATACCCAGAGAACGTATTTGAGTGTAACAGGTTCTATACCGCAGGCGTTGCAGGTGCTGCCGTGATATATCTCAGGGTAGTGGTGTCTAATCAGTATCCTAATAGTTCGGCTAAGTACCAGAGCTATGATTTATAATGGGTAACAGTTTTTAGAAATGGATTCATGCCAAAGCCAGAATGTATATATAACTGAAAATCACTCTGTGTTAAAGGAGCGTCGAAACACTTCTCCAATTAAGCATCGAGTTGCCTCACTATTGGAGTTTATTAACGCGATAGCGTTACAGAGCTCGTTTCGCAGACCTTCTGCTGTCAGCGACAACGTCGTTGGTTGTGAGCGAAAAATCAGCGTTGTCCGTGAGCGAAAAATTTAGAAAGACGCAAATAAAATAAATACTCAAAATATTCGGTTCGAGTGAGAATCGAACCCACGCCTTCTGCGTGACAAGCAGGTGTTCTACCACAGAGAACCATTGTTTCAATCTGCCTCGGAAAAAAACACTGTATGTCATGTAATGGAAGGAGTCTTAATATTGCGTGGCAGAAGCGTAGATTCGCACATGGCGTCAAAACATGTGAATTGCGCAACGAGTGGGTGTTTTAAAGGCCCGCCTATTACAGAGCGCTAAGACATATTTAATCATCATCATCGCCAAAGACATCAACAAAGTGACCAGCTGCGTAGGTTCGCGTGTTGCCTTACGGACGCGTAGTGGGCCCCTCGCTGATTCTCAAAAGGAAGAATTATGACGTAGTGGGTACTTCGCAACTGCATCTGCAGAAGGCATTCTAGCATAGAGTTCATATACTGACTCTAGAGGAAAAGCTGGGCCGCGAGACCACTAACCACAAGAACGCTGACATCTTGGAACGTTGTCATTCTAGCCATCATATATCAATCCTAAATAAGCATTTGAACAATTAAAAACGCGCGGATATTGTTTTGTGTTTTTAACGCGATAGCGTTAAAGAGCTCGTATCGCAGAAATTCCGCCGTCGGCGTCGGGGCCGTTGGTTGTGAGCGAAAAATCATCATCTTGTCCGTGACCGAAAAATCGAAAAAGCTGCAAATAAAATAAATAATAAAAATGTTGGGTGGCTGCCTTTAAACCACCAAGTCGTTATGATATTGACATGGTGTGACGCCCGATGGCAATGTACGCTTGTACCACGCAATATTACTGCGATATTACCGCACAGCCACGCCTTTGCTTGGAGCTGCACTGAAAGTAACTTTCATGCTTCCCAAAAATACGCGTCCTACATACAGGTGTCACAGTACGAGAGGTAATATCGCAGTAATATTGCGTGGTACAAGCGTACATTGCCATCGGGCGTCACACCATGTCAATATCATAACGACTTGGTGGTTTAAAGGCAGCCACCCATTACAAAAGGCACACACATTACTGCACGTATTCCCTTAAGACCACGTAGTGGGTGCATCGCAACTTCGAAAAAGTTTCTCGCGAATAATAGCTCCTGGTTTAAAGCATGCTACCCATTACATAAAGCACACACCTTAGTGCGCGCATTCTGTTAAACACTCGTAGTGTTGGAACTGCGCACTAGGAACAGAATATCGCTATCGCGTTCAACTCTAAAAGGCGAAGCTTAAGCATCCCCCAATTTTTTTTGAATATGTTTACGAAAGAATACGAGAGCTATTTATGCAATTTACTGTGAACGGAAAGGAGCGTTTGCAGGCTGGTTTACTAGATGGCGTCACCATATCAACACCAATACACGAGAGTGCGCTTACGGCCGATTGCGCCCGTTTCCGCGTCGTCTTAAAGCCTCTAAAACTTCATTTACGTCGTGTATCTCGTAGTTGTCGTAGTGCCTGTGGTGTGCATTTTCTGTTGCCACGTACTACTCGACTTCATGTGACAGCCCGTTTTTTATTTCAAGCTGAAAACTTCAGTGCAAACCAGGACGGACGGCAAAGAAGAGATGAGACAAGCACTGAAAGTTGGGTACTATGTTGGGTACTAACGGTGATAAAATTCTGTGTGCCGTGTATTTTTAGTTTTGATTAAAGCTTTCGCGCGACGTCTCACCCACATTCACCGCTGCATGCTGCAATCGACATTGTTCTGATTTATGGCACTCTCCACTGAAGTACGGCCGCAATGAGCTGAAAAACAACGTGGATACAGATGTCTCGTCATTGCAAGTCGAAGCACCGCGCGACCACCGCCTACGCACTTTGCTTCGAGCTGCGAATCTGTCGATCGAGTGACCCTTGTGCCAGCGAACGGAGAAACTTTATTCGTTATGCGTTATTGGTAGGGCGTGCCTAGTAAAAAACATGCACAACGAGGTGAAAATGCTAACTGTTATCAATAGGGCCAGCTGCACAGACAACGCTACACTAACACACGGCTTCACGCATCAAAACGCAGCTGATGGGCTGATGTTCCCCGAACAGCGCGCAGCTGGCTTAGGTTGGTAGATTAAAACTGACTACTACCGTCAAATATAGCGAGCGTCTCAGGGTCTGGCAACGTTCGTTTTGTTCCACCATGGCGGGATCCATGCGGTTATAGGTTTCAATGAACGGGCCCTATGGGGAGCTTCTCCTCTAGAGTCAGTATATTAACTTTATGCATTCTGGGATAGATTTAAACGACCAAAGTTACACACGCAGATGTTCGTGTCCATGCGGCACGGTTAAGGCATCCACCGAGAACCGAAGCGAGGCTGGCAGTTGAGAAGGCAATGCGCACGGGGCCCAATTACGTTATCGCGTTCTAATCTTGAAGGCGAAGCTCAAGCGTCGTCCAAGTTTTTTGCCTCGAGAATCGATTGCTGCAAGAATTTTCTGAATCCGTGAAGAGTGAGCGGAGTGACAGGGATTTGTGTCTTCTCTTGCGCCGACGGGCACGCTGGCAGCTCACAATGTCTCCAGCTCGATGAGAGTGCTGTAGGCATTGTGAGAAAGGAATCAGTGGAGTTTTTTGGTAATTAAAAAATGAACTTAGAGGCCGAACAATAGAATACGGCAATATCAGAAAGTAATGATCAAGAACAGTAAAAAGGAAAGTGCTTATCAAGCGTAAAGGCGTGGCAGTGAATAAAAACCCCAATACGAAAGATTAAGAAGATGCCATGAGAGGCAGCCTAAACAAACCGACATTGTTACCCATGTCGCCATGTGTTTCCTTATCGTGCCACTAGCCGGATGTATGCCGTATCGGTGCTGCAGCTTTCTCTTTCTTGGTGACTATTACCGTTTTCATTACGCTCATTATTTATGCAACACGCCTCTATTTCGCGCATCTTTTGCCACTGATACAATAGGCCAATTAGGAGGTGCAGTATGTTTATAAAAGGAATGAATGAATAAATAAATAAATAAATAGATAAATAAATAAATAAATAACTAAATAAATAAATAAATAAATAAATAAATAAATAAATAAATAAAGCAGAGTTTCGCCGCAAGGATGAATGCGATAGCAGCAAAATGGAACGTAGTACAAAGAAAGGTTAGCAGCTAACTCCTATCGCAAACAGGGCCGCTGCGGCGAGCGAAGTGGCCTTCGTGCGGTCTGTGACTCCAAGGGAAACTTTGCGATAAAAGCACATCACGTACAAAGCTTTCCCCTCAAGAGATAAGCGCGCGAACACGGGCGACCACGCCCTATAAGTCGACAAAGAGGTCCGGATGCACGCATCCCACATCCAGAGGAGGACGAGCTCGACGACGACTTCTAAAGCGCGCCCTTTGGCCCTTTGCGCCATCTCGCGGGGTATAGCCAATATGCCTCTACTACGCTCAAGCACCTCAGAGACCAGCGATCGGCGAGCGGTAAATGGTGTGTATAAATAGCTCGCCATTAGTATGATGTTAGATGTATGTTCTGTGGCGGAGTGGTATAACGCTTCCCGCCGCGGAGTGAGGGGTCGCAGGTTCGAATCACCGGTCACGTGCTTAGAAGCAACTTCCTTGTCAGCTATTTTATTGGTGGGTTTTTAATATAATATATTACTATCCATGTAATCCCTATCGCAATAAAATAAAATAAAATAAAAAAATTGGCCACGTATCTGCGTGCTTCGCTGCAAATGTCGTGTAAAGACGATAGAAGAGGCGCTGCGTGTTATGAACGCCATCTGGCAATACGTCGGGAAACGTGAATGCTGTGTTGCGGGCTGGTAGTCCCGGCGCAGCAGCAGGCGAAGACCGGCGGGGACGCCAGCCAGCCCGAACACGCGATTTGGCGCGATGCGCCGAAGCAGGAGAAACGTCCGCACTCAACGAGTTCTCTCCACACACTCTTTTATATTCACGTCGCCTGGGTAAAGCAGGAATGCCAGAGCGGCGCCCCATGGCATTCGTACAGTGCAATACTGAACCGAAACCGCAACACAACAATGAGCTCGTGCAGAGGGCACGGAGGAAGCCAAGTTTCGGCGCAGTCGCATTTTCAGCGCAGCCTAAGAAACTAGGGTCTCTAGAATTACGTATCTATGTATTTTCTATTAAAGGAACACACCACCTAATACTTACCTAGTGATGTTGCGCCTCAGATATGCGTAATGTTTGCTTTTTGATCAACAATGTACACAAGTATGAACCTAGTCAGCCGTTCACGCTGGCTGGCCCTTGGGCAAGTGGTTCAACTTTGGCCGAGTGGCTGAATCGAGGGACGTGCCGACAAACAGAAAGACAGACAGAAAGACAGACCAAAATTTCTGCGCTTAAGTTCCCCAAGAAAGAATATCATCTTTAATAATAGATAGTACGTTCCTATAAACTGGGGATGTGCTCCAACTACGGGTGAGGAATCAACCATGACAGACCTTCGATATGTCTGCGGAATCGCTGAAGAGATCACAATTGAACTAGTACAAATTTATGTGACAAGAGAATATGACTCAACGAGGGTGCCTGCCAGTAAAACTCTACCTTGAAGCGACGTTTCCGATGTGTTTAAATAACTGGTTTTTACACTTGGAGGTGTGCTATGCAGGAAAGCTCTATTACTGTTTAGTTATTGCAAGTATCTAAGCCGCACATAAAGGTGAAAATATTCTTCCGTGCGTTTTGTCTATCCCTCTAAAACAAAGTTACATATAAATAGTGATGTTAATGTGGCTATTACTACGCAATTCGAGAGATGGTGCTGAGGCGGGAGTGTATAAAGTAATCATCGTTGTCATCAATATATGAAACACAAGTTTCTTTCACAAGTGTATTTTCTGATCCCGTGCATTATGTAGATTATATTTAGTCTGAGTGACCCCATTCTCAAATCTTCATAAATTATTTCGAAAGGTCGCTTTACGCGCGCTTGCTCGCATGATTTTCCTTGAACGCCAATTTGAAGGCAAATAAGTTTCTTAGCTGTAAAATATGTTTGGAAAACTCTAATACTCAGTTCACTTCAATAAAGCATCAATCCGTATACGCGTACCCATAAGTCCGCAAACTCACTGATGAGGCGACCCACTCAGACTAAGACACAGATCGAGCCGTGACTATGAGTCTGAATGAGTCTGCGGGAGTCCGGGTGAGCAATATTTTGGTGAGTCTGAGTGAGCCCTAAGCGTGAAATGTATTGTTTGAGGGAGTCCGAGTGAGCTCCACATTTTTCGTCGACTAATGGCCCGATCTACTCAACTTCAGCATTACCATCAGCCTTATGTCGGCTCACGTTTATACTCACGTCTACTCACACATACTTCAACGCACAAGCGTTCTTGTGCCAGCTCAATATTTAATGACCAGAGGCGTGAGTTACGCGTGCTTTGACCTCGCCTCACCCTCCCGAAAGCTCTCTAACATGAAGTTCTTGAATAAATATTTCTTATGAGTCATATATTTCAATAAAAATGCCCTTACTGCCTTGCAACCACTGATAGCTCATATTTGAAGGTACGACATGAAAAGGTGCTAAGTAAAGCGCCGACTATGTGAGATATTCGTGTTAAAGAGCGTTGACACAATGGTCGCACAGACTCACTCAGCCTCAGATCGAGCCGTGGGTCGGAGTCTGAGTGAGTCAAAGGGAGGAATATTCTGGTGAGTCTGAGTCCTAGTGAGTCTGGTTGACGAAAATTTTGGTGAGCATGAGTCCAAGTGAGCCCTAAACGCAAAATATGTTTCATGAGTGAGTCTAAGTCAGCTCCACATTTTTTGCCGACCTATGCGCGTAGCTACCGCTGCGCTCAACTAGGCTAGCTTAAAACAAAGCATCGAGAAAATTCAGGGAGACAGTTTTGTGTTGACGAAGTTATGTATTCACCCTGCTATTTTTGAATCGCATGAAATGACAATTTCGTTCAACGCAGATAGCAAGGCTTTCGACATTCGTCATCAACCGCAGGTGCGGACTAAGAAAATCATTAGGCAAGCATTAGAATAGTACGTGAGCATAAATTACAATACGCAAGATACATTATGGAATGAAGTAAGAAGTATTACGAGAAAAAGCAGACCGCGAGTAGTTGATTATGTATCTAGCTGCTGCACATGGCAATTAAAAATGTAATAGAAGCGCTCTGCCTCCTCTTGTGGCCACGTCTTCAAACAAAACATCAATGAAAGCAATAGCTTCATCTGATACACTCCTGCTTATATTTTTGCCAATTGTTTTACTCTACGTACAAGGAGCCTGTGCATACAAGGATGTGGAAGCAAGAAGGGATGAACTAGGTATGAATGTATTCCAACCTCTTCTATGATAAGAAAAAGGCTTAAAGATGATGTGAGTTGACCTGGAAAAATCTGAAAAAGTGTGCTGCGTTTCTCACAGGCACAATTACCCAGAAAGTGCATTATGCATAACCGTTACCGTAATAAACTGTTTTTTTACAGCAAAAGCTGTTATGAGATGTCAACAGCTGATATTGGTGGCGTAGTTGTCCACCGCCGCCGTTGGTGTCCGCGACCGCTATCAGGTACGATGGGAAAAGAAATCCGGGATTGAGCGGGATGCGAACGCAGGCCCGCGGCGTGGCAGTCTAGTATTCTACCACAAAGCCATATCAGTGCTTGGACCTCCGTCGCAAAAAGACCATATACACGTTTCATGTCGGGCAAGGAATCACGGTAACAGACCTAATATAGCGTGGTAGAAGAGTAATATAACAATCAGGCTGCACGCAATGCGAAGTGCGTAACGAGTGGGTGGTTGAAAAAACCTCCCACCAATTACGAATTGCTCCCCCATAATTTTTGATAGTTATCAGCGACATGCAGTATCAACAAAGTGCACATAATGCCTTACACATGTGTAGCGTTCACCTCATTTATTTGTAGAAAGACGAATAATGGCATAGTGGGTGCTTTGCTACTTCACAAAAATTATGATTTATGGCGTAGTTGATACCTTGCGGAAAGCGGAAACCAGATACAATTGGCCTTGCCCCAATAAGAAGCTGCGCTCAGAATTCGCATTAGGCAGTATCGTAATCGTCGGTGATTTTTTTTTTGTTCATGAATTGAACAAGGGTCGAACTAAAATCTCTCTTTTTTCCAGAGTGTGACAGGAGGCTTGGCCAATGTTTTTTTCCAATAGGTGCGTGTTTATTTTTAGTATTGGCGCTACTTCTCATTGATTGTTCCTACATTTGTAATACCTTACATTCTTTGAATTACTCTATTTGAAAACCTACTGATGCATTGTTTTCTTGCCGTTTTCAGTGAAGGCGCTACACAGCGTTCGGTGTCGTCACTTAAGACAACTGACAATTTCTTTGAGCATGATTTGTAGCAGACAGGCGATGTCAGAATTAGCACAGTCAGTAGTAGGCATAGGTACACAACATCTTAATAAATATAAAGGAACTATTTTATCATAGAGGTTGCTTGAAATATGTTGTCACTGCTATTGACGCTCAGAGAGCCGTTTTGTTGAAGGTGTTTATGTATGTTAGGTTTTCAAAAATTTGCGTAAAACTCTGTGAAATTCATTTGTCTTCAAATGTCTTATCTCCCGACGCTGAGTGCGGATAGTCATTATGAGTGTATTGCGAGCATATCACTCGCGATTAATATCCTTCATCTATATACAGTCCTCACCCTCGTCAGCATAATCTTCGTTCAGCTCCAAAACACCGACGAAGAAACATTGATTTCACAGACGTCATGTAAATGGTGGAGGTGCCTTCGGAGTGCTGCGAGTTCCTTTACCTTCTGGAATCACATGAGATTGTGGAGAGAGAGAAATAAAACTTGTTTATTGAAAAAAAAAGTCACAGTTTCACCGCAAGCACGAAGCAATAAATGCGACAGCAACAAATTGTAGTGTTATACGAAGTGAGACTGGCAGCTACAGTGAAACCTCGGTGATACGATCACAGCTCCTACGAATTTCGGGGTGATACGAATTTTTCGTTGGTCCCGGCCAAGGCCCATTGGCCTGCAATGTAACGGAGTTTGGTTGTTGCGAACCGATTTTCACCCAGCGACGTTTGATACGAACGTACGCTACTAAACAGGCACGAATAGGTGCTGTCGGCACTGTCGCGGAAGACGCGCCAAGCACGTTTGAGCGCGGGAACGCAAGCGTGGGCATGAGTGCTGCACCGCCAAATTGTCAGAATCACGGTGTGAGAAAAACATTTTTCTTAGGTCAGAATAAACCTTCAAAGACGCGTCATGGCCTCCGAGATTGTGTGCGCGAGTCATTGAGGCTCTTATGTGCCTCCGTGTGCCTTCGCGTTTAGATTACAGAGGACATCGCCATGCTTTTTTTTCTAACGCGTCGACGCGGGCTGCTGTCGTTGTACTGTGTTCACGCGTGCCTGCCTCGTGCATCAGACATCCCATGAAAGGTGGACGAGGACCGATAGAAAGCGAGGACGGTCTTGGCGAAGGAGTCAGGCCTCACAACGTCAACTTGCGCGGCCTTTGAGGCCGCACTTGTGCGGGCACGGCCGTAAGTCTTCCAAAAAAGATCCCCAACACCTCCGCGATAACAAAATCGTAACACAGGACCGTGGTACTGTAATTTTGTGGCCTTGATCCATCGCGTCAAAGCGCTTCTTTTGTTACTTTCGCTGCAGTACTCCGGTCTCATGCAAAAAGCATACTAAAATTTGATAGGGGCCCCTGCTCTCGCGGGTCACAACGCACATGGTTCATTAATTAAATACGCGCGTACGGGCCGTATATTTACGAGTGCTGGTATGATTGCTGGCATCTAAAAACTTAACTGACAATCACTCAGGGTTCTTCCTGACGTTGCTGCGGCCCTGAAAAACAATAAATGAAAATGTACGTCAGCTTTCTTGTCGCATGCTAATTTTCCATCGTTTCTGGTAATACGAATTTCGGATGGTACGAATATTTTTGGGGGTCCCGTGAGATTCGTATCACCGAGGTTTCACTGTAACTGTTTTGTATCCTATCTCGCGTAACTACAAAACGCTGGTGTAAGAGAATACGGCCGCTCCAGGGAGAGATGCTCTCCGCATAGTCACTTCGCGTTGACAGCGCAGCACGTAGAAGGGTATACGAGCCGCCCGCTGTGATGGCTGTGGAGATAGCGCACACGCCAGCGATCGCGCCCGCGCCTTAGATTCAAGTTCAAAGTTTATGCTCGCGCGACACCCTCCCCCTCCGAGCGAATTCACCCTCCGAGCAACGGAGGGTGCATGCGTCTTTTCATGCTCGTTAAAGACGGGCGGGGCATTTCCTGTCTGCTTCGACGGCAGGCCTCCCGAGCGGGGTGATGTTATCGCATGCACCCTCCCACCGACGGAAATGGGCCGGCTCGTTTGATCGCTGATTCGGCCGCGTTCGTCGCCCCCGCTCGCGCGCTTTTACATGCGGTAGAGCATACGATGCGCGGGGGGATCTTATCAATTTGGGCTTAATTCGGGAGGGACATGACGGCGACGGCAAAAACCCGTCGAGACTGTCCATATAATTGTTATCGCAAGAAAAGTGCCTGCGGGTTTGGAAAAGGAAGGGAGCGGCCGGGAGGCTAGGCCGATATTGGCCTCGAGGGGGACGACTGGAGAGACCAACGCTGCTGCCGCTGTGACGTAGAGAACATCACGTGACTCACCTATGCCGCTGCCAGCGCAGCGTGCTTGCTTTCCCCCGCACCGCAGCTTGTTTCTTGCTATTACAGCATGGTTTACTGCTCGGTGACGCAGTGCCAGACGTATTCGAGCGAGCCCCGTGTGAATGAGTCATTTGAACACGTTGCGGCAGCGAGACTGACGAAGCTGAAAATGGGGACACAGCGGAGCGTTCATTAAAAGGTGTACTGTACACAACTCCTCGAACATGTGTTCGACGTTGGAGCTAAATTGTTCGCTGAGTAAAACGTGAAACTTCCCGGATCTGTACGCGCAGGAATGTACCAACTTTAGTTGCGCCAGGGTGTAAAAGAAAGTGCCTTTTCCACAAAGTAGTGACATACAACGTTCTGTACGGCCCTTGGATGACTTAACGGAAGAGAAGCAGTCTCTGCTGCTCGACCCTTCATGACAAGGTAAACCTCGTGGGTAACAGGGCTCATCCCAGCTGTTTGCAACACAAGGGCGGCCAAAGTGATTTTGTCTAAATGCTATTCCTTTATGCTGAATCCTCAAACGTAGGCCGCCTCGTACACTGCCCCAGATTTTGTTAGCGACGCTATTGTGCTAAACGGCTGTTCAACGATTTCGTTTACGGCAGAGACCTGCAGTCACCGTAGAAGAAACAACATGGCAATCGTAACTAAACAGAATAGCAAGCGATACGAAGCGGCGATAAATAAATCAACGTCCCGCGAAAATTATCACGCTCGTGGCAAGTCGCACTCTCCGCGGCAAGTGCGGCGAATGGTACTGTTACTGCGGTAATAGCGAGTATGGCTGCTTTTATGCAACTCCATGCGACTCAGTAACCAGTATCAAACAATGTATACATCGTTCATTTAGTTACGCACTCAAAAGCAGAGGAAGCGTTGCCGCGAACCGTACACGTCTGGCAACGCGAATCGAAATGATATCTCTCGTCCGCCCGAAAGATATAGATGGCTGCGCACATTCGCGCACGCCTAAGTAAACATGAATGTACATATATGCAAGTATCTCCTGTTAAAGTCTACTAGGTAAATCTCATGACAGCTCACCTTTAATGCGAGTGGCTTCTACACATCTGTTGTCCACAGCGCCGCGTGCACACGCTCGGACGAGAGTGGACGACGCGGCGACGCCCGTTTTTCGCCCAATAAAAAAGCTGCTGACGTGCACATCAGGCTTTCTTGCAGCTGAGGCACACACACACACATACACAACACTTGCAGCTCCAGAAGAAAGAAGTCAGGGGTGTAGTACATATGGTGGCCCATGTCACGGCATGTGGCTGTAATGCGAGATTTTCGGACGCAGCCATTCTGCGAAGGAGCAGTAACGCTTCTTCGAGACTTGCTTTGGAAGCTTTACTTATCAAGCAGAACATAGATCTTTGCATAAGTGGACCATCTATCGCATTGCTGGACCCCGAACTTGAATTTATGCACAACTGCTTCTGATATGCTGCTTTATTCGCTTATGCGCATGCGTGACATTATGGTATATATGTGAAACCTTTCCCTGCTAATAGGCAGTTGTGAGTAGCGCGTGCCTTCGTCTTCTCTCTTGTCTTGGTCGGTTTTATTTGCGCTAATATGTCTCAGCCAGTTATCCACGAACAACTTGCCCACCAATTAATTCTTTGACAACACCCGGCAAGGTGGTCTAGTGGTTATGGCGCTCGACTGCTGCCCCCTTGGTCGCGGGATCAAATGTCGGCCACGGCGAAAATGCTTGAAGACCGTGTACTTAATTTAGATGCACGTTAAAGACCCTAGGTGGCCGAAATTTGTTAAGCCCAGCGCTACGGCGTCCCTCACAAGCATATCGTGGTTTTGGGATGTTAAACCCCAACAATTATTATTATTCAACACGAGAACAACAGTGGACAAACGAGCTCAACCACTGGATGCGTCGAACACCTCGCAGCAGATGTCACGTGATGTCCTTTTTATGTCACGGATAGATTCCGGAAGATGGCGCCACGGTATGTGCTTCAGGTCAATATTCCCCCTTTCCGCCAGACGCATGCCAAGCCTTGGACCGTAGCAGCGCCCTCCGCTCGCTGGACTGCCCAGAGCAAGTCTCTTCGACATGCACCGGGCGGCTCCCTTTGTGTACCCGGGGTAATTGTAGCGAAGCCTTGGAACATAGTAATGGGTTGCTCTCTCCAGCGCGTTTTAGTGGGTCGTCCTTCTTGGCTTCTGAAAGGACGCCGCTCGCGCTGAGAGTTCGTGCCTTGTCGTGACTGTCGCCATTACGCATTGTCGTTGAGTGCCGTCTATTAAACACCTTAACACACTAAACAAACCTCTCTCTCTCCCGTTAGATACTTGCTCGCGTAGAGTCGTGCGCAGCTTGGTTCTCAAATACCCCTGCATGGTCTGGCGTCTAGATAAGGTGAACAGTCATCTGCGGGTAGGCCACGTTCGAATAAGAAATTGGTATGCTTGCGGTGGTAGAAGTTCCTTGCTGTACTAATTAAGACCAGTTTGTGATCGGTGACTATGTATTATGCAGTAGTTGTTACATAAGCTAAAGCTATCGGAATCTCTCTTCCCTTTCTTATCCGTGTTTGCTACGAGTGTAGCTAATTGTCATGTCCATTTTTGTACTGGGGAACATGCCAATCTAGACGTAATTTGGTTAAAGAAGAATGACTTTAGGAAGGCACCTGAGAACATCAAATGCACTTTAAAACAAAACGAAGACGAAGACACAAAGAATATGAGCCATACCACAATTAAAATAATTTCTGAAGCCACAACTGAAATTGCAGGGACATCACCAGGGCAAGAAGTCAGCACGGTTTCTCAAGCGACTGAATACCTATTAAAAACAGAACAGATGAAAGCATTTTCACCAAGACATACAACAAAACTTGCTGAAGTTTTAAAATTGATCAACGAAAGTAAATTTCCTGTAGTACGGAACTCCAACGTAAAAAAACGTAGAGGGAGCAGTAAAAAAGGCAACAGCATCAAATTAGCTCAAAGAAAAGTTTGTATGAAAAACACTATATTGCATACAATAGAAGATAAGCATGGCCATATTGTTAGAGATTTTAATGACATAGTGATGGATGTAGTCCACTTCTACTGCGAAGGGTATTTTTCAAACATAACAAACAATACCGCATATGAAAGCGAACCTGAACACAGAAAATCGTCCACACAAGATGAATTAACAGCCGGTTTTATTAAAGATGAAAGAAGTTTTTTACTTAAGGTGGTATCGGAGCTCTAGACACAATGCTTTAGAACAGAAAATGTACCAGTTGGTCAGAATAGCGCCAGTATTTTACTAATACGAGACAACAAAGGCTTGGATAACTGAATGAGAATCAGCCTGGTGAAGGCTTGAGCTAGTCGGTGCATACGTGCGAGGGGAACAGGGCTGTTTTTAGTCGCTCTTCTTCATCTTAAGTGTCTGCGCACCCACTTACCAACGAGCCTTTTTTACTCTTCATGCAAAACAGTCACAAATGGTAATCTAAATTATGATGAGAGCCAACCTTGACTTCAATCAGGCTAGAGAAGAAGCTGGTTCCAGAAAAGAGATCACCACAGATCACCTGGTACGATTTATCAAAGAAATCTGCCGAACACGAAATGCTTCTTTACAGGACAACCATAGATGTCGAAAACGTATTCGACTTTGCGGCATTTGCATAGATTTGCATGTGGCCTTTGCATGTACTGTACATGAAACATACGTGAATACCATAGCCAACATCTAGGTAGACACCACAGCTGCCTTGATCCTCATCAAGGAACACATTAAAGTTTCGATCGAGAGACGAGTTCGACAAGCACATACCATGAATTCACTGTTATTCCCGACATGTTTAGAATTTTACGAACGCCTCGATTTGGAAAAAAAAATAGGTAGAAAGACTTGCAGAACAACAAAGAAGCTCGAGAAGAAGTTCAGCCTCGCACAGCGTGCGCTGTAACGAAAGCTGATAGGCGCAAGTTTTAGGGATATTAAGATGGCACAGATGATCAGAGAACAAACAGGGGCAGCTGATATCGCTGTTGAAATTGAAAGGAAACGCACATACCTGGGGAGTCGACGCCATGCGAATGATGAAAAACTGTTGGTCGCATAGAGCAACGGAATTGATTGCAGGAGATGGGAGACGCAGTCCAGGGTGGCAAATTTGCAGATATCAAATAGAATCAGCTCGCAAAAGAGAGGTGGGGCTGGAGAACATCATGAGATGCTTTCGTCGTGCAGTGAATACATAACAGATTGACGAAGATGATGATGAAGCCAACCGAAGACATTCGTCTATCGTATGTGAGTTTTAAAATAAACTTGCCCACGCTAAGCTTGTGTATGACGTGCTTTATTTCTGGGTAACTGAACGTATCGCGAAGTTACCCAGAAACGTATCGCGCACCCGGTGGCGCTGCTTGCGGCGCTGTCTTCAATTTCGTCTGCTTCAACTCATGCGCTATGCCATGCGGCTCTCCGCGCTGGTCGTACTATAGTCGTACTGTGCCGCTGTATTGTTGTTAAGATGTCTCACACGTGCTCCTCTGTGAAGGCGCGCATTTTATTGTCTCTTTTTGATGAATCGACTTGGCTTGGATTGCGGCAGTAGTGTTAAAATAAACTCATAGACTGAGATTACAGCAAAACAAGTGTACTGTAATCGTATAATAAGGCTTCATTTAACCGTTAGCGCACTGAAAACGACTGTTACATTCATTGCAATAGTGTTCCGCGAAAATAAAGTAATCATACAGATATCACATGTGCTTTCGGTTTTAATTTTTACCGGCACTACAATCGTCATCGTGTCCACCAACCAGCATTGTGGGTGTGTTTCACGCCAGCGGAAGAAAACCGAACGCAGATCTAAAAATGCTGTTTTAAAAATTTCTACTCACTTTCCAGAGAAACCGCTGCAAGGTCGGTCACTTCAGACGGTACGCTTTCTACTGCGGTACAAAACAGAAAAGCGATGAAGGACGGTAGACAGTCCCTTTAACAGGTGCAGGTTGTCCGTGTCCGCAGCTCCGTGAATATCCGCCCCCCAAGAGTAACTTCGAGCACGGATCCTGGCGTCACCTCCACCGAAGATGCGCATGTTCGCTCGAACACAAAACTACAAGATAGGCAACTGACGCAATCCGCGCAACCAACGCAACGCATTCCAAAAAACCGAGGATATTGAGAAAGGAGGCGGAGGCGCCGCGCCAGCCCGGCTCAGTCGGCGAACCATGGCGCCAGAACGGCGGCAAACGGCAAACGCGCGATAGGTATGGCGTATACGGCGGCGCCAATTGAAACGCGCTTCACGAAAGTCGAGTGCTCCCTCAGAAATGGCAACTCTCTTTTTCGGATTCTACCTTCCAAAAGGGGTCAAATGAATACTCCAAAAGAGTCACGGTGCCGTGACCATCTTCTGGTTATCTTTTTTTCTTAGAGTGTGAGTATACTTGTGCGTTCGTTTCGTACGTCTTTCTTTGTGTTTGACTGTGCTGTAGCTGCCAAACACCAATAGACATTGTACAAGCTCTCATACATCAGTACACAAAAAAACGCAAAATATACACAAAATAAATCTGCTACCACTGTGAAGACACGTTTCGCTTTTGTGTTATACCGATCCCTATGACGGAGGGATCAGCCATGTTTTTTTTTTTTAAATCTACAAACCAGTCCAGTGACAGCAAACAGTTGATTTGGAGGAGCTCGAAAACTGCATTAAGAAAGACGTCAACAGCGCTGCGTCGGTTTGATACAAATGGCCGAAAGGTCAAGGTTAATAGGGGACTCGTCACTATTGTTTTATATTGCCAGCATACCACCATCTTGTTTGTCGCTATCGGATGTAGAGTTGTGTAAAATACATATGAAAGAATAGGTGTGGTCGTGGTGGTGAAACTTTATTGCCCAAAAAGGGGTCCTGAAAGACACTCGGCTAGGTGCCAGGTGCAGAGGGCATCTCCCATGTTGGGACAGAGAGCCCGAAGCTCTCCGCCGCCTCACGGGCCTCCTGGACAGCCCAAAGTTGATCTTCTAGGGAAGCACTTTTCAGCACTTTGTCCCACTTTTCCTTCTTCGCGTAAGTGGTACTCGATGCACAACCACATAGCATATGGTTCAAGTCTACAGTGTCCAATGCACGTTTGGCTTTCTTTAAGAGATTGCATCGTATCATTCATATATGAAACTGGAAATAGGTGCTTCACGTGCTCTCACAATGAAGTATGCCAAAACATATTGTACATATGGTTCAAGAAGGAACACGCAGTGAACCATCAGTTGCTCACTTCAGATTGATTTCAGACCTGGAAAGCTGGACTATTATATAAACTATTTGAACACACCTTCGTGCACTCCGTTTCAGGTCATTTATGGCTGCAATACGTCTCAGTTGGGGTTAACATATTCCCTCCTGTAAATTGATGCAACCATAGTGATGTGTCGTGGCCTCATAGCGAAAATCCCCACGATGTCTCGAAGTTATATCGTCTTGGGATGCCACGAATTTAATTAAACTGTAGCGCTCGCAGCCCTAATATTACATTCCATCGTACTGCAATCATTTGATTAATGTCAGAACAATGCAAGCCGAATAGGTTCACCCGGCGAGTTTGCAGTGTTATTGCTTGAATGTATGAGAAGACGGTTGACCCCGCTTATTCGTTAGCGCGACACTGACTCTCATACGGGACGTATTCAGTATTCTAGTGGCATAAAGAATCGTGATCTATCGATTTATCGCACGCGTTTTATCACAGGCACTGCCATCTAATACGGCTCAATGTTTAAATAAAGCAAAGAGATATCTAAGTTGCGATATATCGCTATTAAGAAAAATGTAAGTCCCAAATAACAGTTAAGGAATATTGGCGGATAAACTGTGCTCTATAAGCTCCTATTCTTAAAGAAAAAGATGCATTTATTATTTATGTAGTACATTACTTGCAATGTTCTAGTAATCCTCAGTTCACGCCGGCACCTTGCCGTGTTACTCGCGCCGGTCGTTCTGAAAGTCGTGTGCCACGCCTTGACAGATACGAGCGGGTAAATGGAATGTCCCTTGCCCCGATAGAAACATAGAGGAATAGAAAGGAAGAAATATGAACAAACATACAGAAAAATGAGATACAAGAAACAGAGAGAAATAGAAGAAAGGAAGAAAAAAATGAAGAGAAACAACGAAGATCACTCAGCTGCGATATTTTCTTTTTCTTTTAGTTGTCATTGAATGTTTTAAAGCTGCTTGGTCGAAGTAAGGCGGTCCTTGCATTTTCTGAGCAACCCGTCGTTGATCTGCCGTAGCTTTTCAATTTCTATGTTGAACTGGTCAACCTCCTGTTCCTCTGAAGTTTCTTGTGCTAGCCCCTGAAAAAAAAAAAAAAAGAGGACGAAGAGGGGGAGCGCTATCTATCAGCCTCGGCATAGATTATAGTTTTCTCTGGTATTGACGTTTACCTAGGCTGGGAGCGGGATCTACCCCTCGATGTAGACCTTTCTGTGTGCCGGAGGTGATGCTATTAGTAATGCACTAGGGTGTGCTTCTTACACGAAAACTGCTAGTCAGCTAATCCGCTGAAGACTACTGTGAGGCGGCAATTACAGAGGTGACGTTCCAGCAGGAGTTTAGGAAATATGCATGGGATCTATTTGATAAGTCGCCCAAATTGAATGTTCGAACTCATCACGGGAACTTTATCCAACATAATGTTCATTCGCAATTTTTTTCCGAGCCTGTATTATATGAATTTTTTTTTATTATCACTGATAGCTTGAAGGACGGTTTAGCGTTTATTTGGAAAATTTATTTTATTGCTTCATGTTTACTTGCATAGAGAATTTTTTCCGGTTTCTACGTCAGAACTAAATTTCCGAGTGAAAAAAATACGTTCGCAAATCTTTTACGCCCATTTGAGGAAAAACTGTAATGACGCAAAGAGGACTGGGACGAAGCGAAGACACGAACAGGCAGACACGGGCGTCATTGCAGTTGTTCCTCAAGTAATAAACCAACTAGCTCAGCAACAAGCCCTGTTGACTTTTACGCGCAATTTATTATTTTTTTTTGAAGCCACAATTAGCACATGCGTACCTATCCGTGCACTACTCTAGGCCATACTAAAGCATACAGCATAAAGACATGACATTTCTAGCAAGCAGTTATCCGATAGCAATATTTCGTAGGCACATTACTAACCATTCATCATCTTTTTGAATTTTAGAAATTGTCACATTAGATCAATCACTACACGATTATGCTCAAAGTTTGTCGTCACATATGCGTGTCACCTATTAAAAACCTTAAGCAGGCGTTTGTATCCAAGGTTGAATTACAATATGCATGTTTCGTTTAATGATGCCGTAATATTCATTCCAGACAAAAATAAAGAGCGTGCGATAAGTGGATTGTGTGTCGAACTTTTACGTGTGCGAATTGTATGTGTAATATACGTGCTGTGCTTCAGCCTGTCCCCCGTCCAGCTGCGGAACGTAAATGAATTCAATGACTTCACCCCATCCACTCCTGATTATGTTGCTGTCCGCTATTTTACTATGTCAACAAGGAGCCTGCGCATCCGCAGACGTGGAAGCAAGAAGGGACACACTAGGTAGGAAACTATTTTAACGTCTCTTGCTGTTACTAAAGACACAAGAAATATAAGAATTGATCTGTAAGAATAGTGTCATTAACTGTGCCGTTGTTTCCACTTCCCATGTACAATTTATCGCTAAGTGATGTCGGTGGGCAGGGCTATAGAACGTGTAAGGATTGGATTGGATTGGGAAAACTTTATTTCAACGTGTAAGGACGAAATCTCAAATATGTGACGTGTCCTCGCTTGCGAAAATAGTGCGCGATGACCCGTTGAACACGGTCTCTTCATTTCATCAGAACACCAGCAAAATCTGTAGAAGTAGGGCTGGGGGTGAGGGATGGGGAAGTGGGGGGGGGGGGGTCCATATTCTTGGGCTTGCTGGTTCTTTGCTATAAAGGGCGCCAAAGCGCTGAAAAGACGACAGGACTTGGGCTAGGACTAGCGGGAGCCCTGTCGACAGGATCATGATAAACCATTACCAAAATCATCAAGGATGCCGCAGGTTTCTTGCTGTTTATGTTTCTACACTTTGTGATGTTCGTGGAGTAAGCATAGTCTAAGTGATAGCCCCGATTTAGTGGGGAGTTTTGTTCCGGAATAGTAGCAGGAGTAGTAATAAGCTTATTTTGAATCACATCGGTGCATTCAAAAGGGGTTCCGCCACTACATTTTCTTGCGCACACGAAGCAGTTTCGCGTGCGCAGACAGTAAGTAATATTCTTTTTACTATTATGTTCATGTCTCTTTCCTGATGTGTGTTTCTTTTTTTCTATTCTGCTTATAAGCAAGAAAAGAAGTGATAAAAGATGGCTCGCTTTCCCGTAATCGAGAGTAGACGTAAGCAGGAAAAGCAGATTGGTTGGAGATTATGCTAGCCACAATCTCGTGCATGTTCGCAAGTGCGCACCCCACCAAACTACACCACACTACACTGTGCAATCGTCCACGCAGACGAAATTGTTTGCTGTCACTGGGCGAGATAAATCTTGGCCTTAACACAGCGTATGCGGCCGATGCGGCCACAGCGCGACAAGCTGCTGCGCCGCACGCACTGTGGCGCCATCTCTCGATGAATCCGGGAACTCGTGCCGTGACAGCCGTTTGCCTGCCCACCGCTAACTTTAAAAATAGCGGACGATGGGCGCTGGCTTTTTAAAGAGCACGCGCATGGTTCCATATCTGCCTATGGAAGGTCGCTACAGCAAAAGGTAAACAAGGGTTCAGCGTAGAACTTAGAGTTTCAGTAGTATTGTGAACAAACCAGTAAACCAGCGAAAAAAAAATTGGCTAAGCTTGCACTAGTGGCGCAAGGCTTGAAATAGCGGAACTGGACGATTCTGAAGTCTAATCTGGTTGCTTCAATGTTGTTGCTAGGCTTTAGCTAGGTTAGTCACGACACGGATGTCGAATCCCCAGAAACGAGCGTTCACACTTCTCATAGATCTACGGGCGCGTCGTCGTTGGCGTATACGGCTTCCATCGCTTCGGCCTCTTCTCGCAACCGCCGTTGCTTTTTCCTTCCCTAATATGGGAGCCTCGCACCAGTCGTGCCAAGCCTGAATAAAGAGCGCAGCTGGGTGGCCTTTTTAGGGGCGAAGCTCCTTAAGGCGGCACCCGTTCGTCTCTCGTAGTTGTAGTAGTAGTCGTAGTGCGTAACCATTCTTACGCTTTGACCTCCAAGGTGGTGCCGGTGGGAGATTTTTCCTGTTCGTTGTTGAACAATAAAAAATTCGCAGCGTGCGCGTTAACTAAAAGCCGAATTCTTCTGTCTCTCATTCCCCATTAGCAGCCATTGGCATGTTCCAGTAGGAAACGTTAGTAGAAGTAGAAGTGTAAGTGTTAGCTAAAAGCCGACTTCTTCTGTCTCTCATTCCCATTAGCAGCCATTGTTTACCTCCAAGGTAGTGCCTGGTGAGATTTCTCCTGTGCGTCATTAAACAATAAAAATTTTGTTCAAAACGCCGTTGATTGATGAAATAAACCAACGAAAGACGCCAGATGTTTTGTAAAAGCAAAACGAAAGAACGCCAGATGTTTCTAAAGCAAAATGAAAAGACGCCAGCTGCTTAACGAAAGACGCCAGATGTTTTCTAAAGCAATGGTTTTCTAAACAATGAAAATTCACAGTGTACATGTAAAATTAAAGTGAGCTGCAAGTCGTCATAACTCATCGAACCTTTAGTATAAACGCGCCCGATCTCACGTCGGTGATGATGTACTGGGCAGAATTCATGGAAGATTCACGGTTTACCGATGAACCTCCGCAGCTTCGCCCACTCATCATCATTCACTCCGTGGATATGCTGTGATTTTTGTTTGTTATTATTCTTTTCTTTCTTTCTTCTCTTCCTCTTTGTTTCATGTATCTCAATTTTGTATCTGATTCTTTCCATTTCTTTCTCGCTCTTTTTATATTTATTTCTTTTTCTTCCCTTTCTTTCTGCCTGCTTTTTTCTCGCTGTTTCTTTCTCTTTAGTTCTCGCTTGATCTTTCTATTTTTTCTATCTCTTTCTCTGTGTTTCTTTCTCTATCTTTCTATTTATTTATTTATTTATTTATTTTCAATACTGCCACTCTCTTTCCGAGACCATAGCAGTTGGGCATACAGGTTAGACATGCAAGTGCAACAAAACAAAACAAAAGCAGGAATCCAGTGCAGTGATAAAAAAAGTTATACAATATAATTTTGTTAATAATAATGGACAATCAGTATGCAAATATACATATGGAAATCATATACAGAAATATAAAAGAACCAATATACAACTATACAATATACAATACGCACGTAATATAGATATATTACAGAAAGCATACATGAAATGAAGTGCTACACAGGCAAGGCACAGCAAACCAGAAAGCACTGTACTGAGCAGTAGGCCACTGATATGATTTCAATGGTGACGAAATGAATGAATCTGCGGCGGGTAGCGCTATTGTATTAATCAGGTGATACTTTCTACTTGTGAGACAAAGTCATATAATGAATTCGCGTTAGTAACCGAGGGATCCAGACAGTTCCAGTCGATGACAGAACGCGGAAAAAAAGAATGCTTGAAAGTTTCATTGTGGTAACAGTACTCTTTTAGTGTGTGCGAATGTTTGCGCCGGGTTACGCGAGACTCTGATGGACAGATGTACAATGATGTGTCAATTTTATAATAGTTGTGAAGTAGCTGGAAAAGAAATTTCAGGCGCTCTTGCTTTGCTCTAAGCGCTAGCGTTTGGAGGCCACAGCTTGTTAGCATATTTGTGGGAGAATCAGTGCGTTTATATTTGTTGCAGATGAATCTAACAGCCTTCCTCTGTACATTTTCTATTTTTTTATGTTAGTGACTGTATAAGGGAACCATACTGTGTTAGCGTATTCTAATACTGGTCTAATGTATGTAGTATAGGCTAAAACCTTGATAGATTGAGGGGCTAGCCGGAGGCATCTGCGAAGATAAAAGAGCTTGCGCAGTGCAACTGATGTAACATTGGAGATGTGCGCATCCCATCGGAGATCTGACGTAATCGTGACACCTAGATATTTTTGTTCATTCACTTTTTGAAGCCTAGTGTCTCTTTCTCTGTCTTACTATCTCTTGATGTCCTTATTCCCATTATTTCTATTTCTTCTCTCTCTTGCTTTCTATACATCTTTCTCTCTCTTAGTGAGCCAGTGGTGAATAGTGGGATTTGTCCCAGGTACATACCCTTGATGATAAGCATTTCTTAGGCTAATTGCTGCCTTCTTCATTTTTAGTGGACGAGTGGCGAGTAGTGGAACTTACCCAATTTTTGTGGCACATATCCGTCTGTGATGATAGTTTTTTTGGTTTTTCGGACAAAGAACGATTTGCTAAACAGCTTTATTTTAAAAAGTAAACCAGTTTACTTCATTAAGGGGTCTTACCGTGTCTATTATACACACCCTTTCACCCTAGGAAAAAGGCATTTGCACGAATCAAAACACCAATATCATGGGGGGTTGCCAATCGCCTAAACATACTTATCACTAGAAAACAGCAAGAAAAATGGACTAGTCAGGAAACCTTCAGTTACACATGACGTCAGTTAGAAGGCGTACGTGCACGCCAAACCATACACACAACATAGCATATTGCAAAATGCCCCAAGGACGGAGCGCTCGCGCTACACTGACCTTCATCGACTATCTGGTATATATAGCCATAGTATCTTGAGCCGCTGTTCAGTGCCGTTGGGAATCTTCCTGCTCCGCATAATTGAACTGTAAACATTTGCAGACTACGCGTAAATTTATGGTGTGCTTGTAGATAGCCCTAAAAGAGACAGGTCTGGTAATGTGAAGTCGCCCAATAACGAAGGCCTTTTTAATCAGCGAGTCACAATTATGATCAGACACTCTGTCGTAGGGGCCACAGTTGTTTCGATAACCTATAACACCCTTACCACTTAAAGGGTGTTTTAGGTAAAACATATTAACCCTTACACAAACCGAAAGGCTATTTGAGGGAGCAAAAGAACCTCACAAACCTTTTTTTTGCAAATTCTCGTTAGGCAAAAAGGTGTTTTGCGTGCTTGAAATCGCTTTAAGGATGCATAGTTGACATTGCAAGAACTATGGAGCGATATATTTTCAAACTTGTTTTGACCGCTGCCAGGGTATGTGATGCGGTCCTGTAAGAAGGGGCGACTGCCAAAAACCACCCTGCTCTAAATTTTTGGGTCCGGTGAAGGCCGCCGTCAACGGGAACTAAAAGCATTTCATGCTTTCAAAAGATAAAAATACGAATATAAATTAGAACGGGATAGAATGGGCCAGTAGTACAACTGCGAGTAGCGCAAATTCAAGCTTTGTCGTATTTCGTCTTTTGGTTTTTCCTGAACGTCAATACTAAGCTAACTCAGAAAAAAGATTCGGCTTAACATAGTTCAATAAGTACATTGTTCCTTGTATATGGATGCTTCAGTCTGTCGGTGAAAAACTGAACAAACGCTGCAATGTTGAGAAGTGCGGCAATTCGGGCATGTTCATTTTAAGTGTTTATTTTGAGCCATAGTTAATGAAAAGCAGCAGCTGGTGTTCATGAACGGACAATTTTTATTTACTCTAAGGATCAGTGGCTGTGTCAAACAAAGAAACGAGCCCACAAAATTCTCTTCCTTATTTTTTTTTAGCCACGCAGCACAACGTTTTTGAGTAGCGCATTTAGCCAGAAAAAGTTTTAAGTATATGTTTTCTGGAAGTTTCAATACTTTAATCATATAAATAATATTTTTTATGAATATGAAGAGGTTCTAACCCGATTATTTTTTGCCAGAGTGCAACAGAAGGCGGCACGGATGTATTTATCCAGAAGGTA
The DNA here is from genome assembly GCF_013339695.2 of Rhipicephalus sanguineus. Lineage (NCBI taxonomy): Eukaryota > Metazoa > Arthropoda > Arachnida > Ixodida > Ixodidae > Rhipicephalus > Rhipicephalus sanguineus. The sequence continues at coordinate 100,747,234 of NC_051186.1, forward strand.
TGTGTGAATTTTTATCTACTCTTAATTTCAGTGGTTGTATCCCTTTGGTGGTACTTTCAATATTTTTTTACATTAGTTAAGCGATTAAGAATCTGTTCATTCAGTTATTTGCAGCGTTTTTAGTAAATACGTTAGAGATTTTTCAATGTCGAAAGATGTGCGCAGCGTTACACAGCGGTCGCCTCGTATATAGCAGCAAATGGCTCCCGTAGGAGACCCTTGTACCGAAGATCGCCAGGTGTCGCGCGCCTCGCCCTTTCTCTTCCCCGTGCACCATGTAAAACCGCACGCCGCCTTACGTCACCAGTTGGTCTTCTGGGTGTGACGCGGTGCAGTGAAGCAGAAAAAGGGCTCAGTGGTTTCGAACTCGTGACGCCGCCGATGTCACCTTGGGCTCAAGCGTTGTTCACAGACGCTACATTGAACTCGACGGTCGAGACACGTGGTGTGCAGCTGTGAACCCTTCGTTGCTTCGCGTCGCGTCACCCTTTCTTGCAGTCCTTCGTACGAGGTGTCGCGACCGTCAAAATCAATGTAGAGTCTGTGACCACGCGTAAGATCAGGAGCTTTTGACTTCACCGCCCCGTTGCCGCTGCCGCGTAGCGGCGTCGTATGTGCTGGCGGCAAACACACGACGCCGCCGGTGTCTCCTTACCACAGTTTAGCCAGTTTACCCAAGTTAACGCAAGAACCGGTGCTAGTGCCACTCCCAGGCCCATATGTCTTGCATTAGAGCCGCTTTATGAAGCTTTACTGCGATAGCAATAATACGGACAGTCTCGACAGATTTTTGCCATCGCCTTCATGTCCCGGATATGGACATATATATATATATATATATATATATATATATATATATATATATATATATATATATATATATATATATATATATATATATATTGTTTGTTACAATCGTAGTTTGGGTATGTGCAAAGAAATGCTGTTGAGAACGCTCCGCCGTGAATGGTCGTCTCACCGCATGCGAAGGCTCAGCAGCCTGGACTGTAGCTGTCTGTCGCTGTGTGCCGCGGCCGGGACGAAAGCGTTGCGCATGTTGCTGTTCAAATTCGAATGTGTCTGGATGCGGCCACATTCTTCCTGGTTCAGTGGGGTCCGCAACGCACACTGACGGTGGCAAAGGAGCACATGGTGCTACTGGCGTCGAGTAATGCGGAGAGTAGGTGACGTCGTGTTGCCGCAGTTCTTCACGCACGATTTGGCGAATAGTTGAAGCAAGGTCGGCGGGCGGACTTACATCGACGCTGGCGACAGTTGTGACACTTGCCAGTCGCCCAAATTTCGGCGCAATGCGACGTGTCTTCAGCGTCTCAAAGGTACGGCAGTGGCGCAGAACATTCGAGACAGAGGTAAGATCTTCTCTACCTATTAGGAAGTTGTAAACATCTTCTGCGATACCTTTGAGAAGATATCCGACCTTGTCTTCTTCCGACATCCGCGGGTTTATAATCTTGCACAGCTTGAGGACTTCCTCTATGTATGTGGTGCAAGTCTCCCCAGGAGTCTGAGCTCTTTGCGCAAGCGTCCTCTCAGCGCCTTTCTTCTTCGAGTCAGAGTCACCGAAGCATTGTTTCATTTCTTCTACAAAGAGCTCCCACGTTGTTAAAGACTCCTCGTGATTCTCGTACCATACCAGAGCGGTTTCCGTCAGAAACAACGCTACATACTCGAGCTTGGAGATGGAGTTCCAGTGGTTGTATCGGCTCACCCTGTCATAATGCTTGAGCCACTCGTCCACATCTTCTCCTCCTCTTCCAGCGAACGGACGCGGTTCCATGTAGTGACGAATCGCTGCATCCGGTGTTGACCTATGCGCGGTTGCAGCTGACACTGAGTCTTGTGCCTCGTTCTGGAGCATGGTGAAAGTCGTCGGTGAGAGACCGGCAAGGCGGCGGCTCCGGCGGAGTTCAAACGGTTGTGGCTCCGTGGTACGTCGACTTCGTGTACCCCGCACCTCCACCACTCTGTTACGCGTACGAACGGGGTTTATTGAGATGCGACGCAGCGGTAGCCTCAGCGGCCTTGAGTACGCACCGAGGTTGTCGCTATCGCCAGGCACGTCTTCTTCCTCTTCACCTCTCTCATGCCCAGACCCACTACACACAGGTGCACATACCCAAACTACGATTGTAACAATATATATATATATATATATATATATATTGGTGTATTCATGTGGGAGGTAGTGGCCAAGCACTACACCAGGGTGGCCAATCCTGCTCTGGTGAGGGGGTGCATTGCTGGCTGAGGTCGCCAGTGAGGCTGCACCCCTTGAGCATGCTCTAAAGAATGGAAGAAGCCTCAAAGCTATGAAGACAAAACTGTGCATAGGCAAAAATCAGATGTATGCATTAAGGGACAAGGAAGGCCAGGTCACAAACAATATGGATAGAATAGTTGAGGTAGCGGAAGAGTTCTACAGAGATCTGTACAGCAACCGAGGCATTCAGGATGATAATGTAAGAAGGAGTAATAGCGCAGAGGAATCTGACATCCCGCCAGTATTGACAGGAGAAGTAAAGAAAGCCCTAAAGGGAATGCAAAGAGGCAAAGCAGCTGGTGAGGATCAGGTAACATCAGACCTATTGAAAGACGGTGGAGAGATTATGTTGGAGAAACTGGCCACCCTGTACACGAAGTGCCTCTCGACGGGGAGGATACCAGAATCTTGGAAGAATGCCAACATCATCTTGATCCATAAGAAAGGGGACGTCAAGGACCTGAAAAATTACAGGCCCATAAGCTTACTGTCCGTTGTCTACAAGCTATTTACAAAAGTAATTGCTAACAGAATTAATACGACATTAGAGTTCAATCAACCAAGGGAGCAGGCAGGATTTCGTACAGGATTCTCAACAATAGACCATATTCATACTATCAATCAGGTGATAGAGAAATCCGCGGAATACAACAAACCCTTATACATAGCCTTCATAGATTACGAGAAGGCATTTGATTCGGTGGAAACATCAGCAGTCATGCAGGCACTGCGGAATCAAGGCATCGACGAAGCCTATATAAACATAATGGAAGAAATCTACAGCGGATCCACAGCCACTATAGTCCTCCATAAAGAAAGCAACAGAATCCCAATAAAGAAGGGCGTACGGCAGGGAGACACGATCTCTCCAATGTTATTCACCGCGTGTTTACAGGAGGTTTTCAGGGCCCTAGATTGGGAAGAGTTAGGGATAAGAGTTAATGGAGAGTATCTCAGTAACCTACGATTCGCTGATGACATTGCATTGATGAGTAACGCGGGAGACGAATTGCAGCTCATGATTACTGAACTGGATGCGGAAAGTAGAAGAGTAGGTCTGAAAATTAATATGCATAAAACTAAAGTAATGTGGAACAATCTTGGCAGAGAACAGCGCTTTGCGATAGGTGGCGAGACACTGGAAGTTGTAAAGGAGTACGTCTACTTAGGACAGGTAGTAACCGCGGAGCCGAACCATGAGAGTGAAATAACTAGAAGAATAAGGATGGGTTGGGGATCATTCGGCAAGCATTACCAAATCATGAATGGTAATCTACCACTATCCCTCAAGAGGAAGGTATATAACAGCTGCATCTTACCGGTACTTACCTACGGAGCAGAAACCTGGAGACTTGCAAAGAGGGTTCAACTTAAATTGAGGACGACGCAGCGAGCGATGGAAAGGAAAATGATAGGTGTAACCTTAAGAGACAGGAAGAGAGCAGAGTGGGTCAGGGAACAAACGGGGGTTAAGGACATCATAGTTGAAATCAAGAAGAAGAAATGGATATGGGCCGGGCACGTAGCACGTCGGCAGGATAACCGGTGGTCATTAAGGGTAACTGACTGGATTCCAAGAGATGGCAAACGCGTGAGGGGGAGACAGAAAATTAGGTGGGTAGATGAGATTAAGAAGTTTGCATGTATTACGTGACAGCAGAAAGCACAGGACCGGGTTGATTGGCGGAACATGGGAGAGGCTTTTGCCCTGCAGTGGGCGTAGACAGGCTGATGATGATGATATATATATATATATATATATATATATATATATATATATATATATATATATATATATATATATATATATAGATGTATATAATAAAAGCCACAAAGCAAAATAAACCAGAAGAAAACCATTTACGAAGCACGCCACCGGCATTCAAACCTGCACCCCTTGCTGCGCAGCGAAACGGTTTAACAACTCGGCCACGAGCCATCCGTTGATTAGGATGCTAACGGAGAGCTCTTTATATACGCCATTTAACGCTGGTGACGCGCAGAGCTCGGAGGTGCTTCAGCGTGTGAAGTATCAGCCGCGAGGTTGCCCGAAGGGCGCCCTTTAAAGCAAAGCTCCTACATTTTCCTTGAGTTTGAAAACTGCCTTTGAGATGCGCACTAAAATGTGGCCCATTTCCGTGCTCACTCGGGATGTGGAAATACGGGTAAGCATTGGGAGCCTCTATGAACCTAGGTAAACAATGCGTCGAACGCCACCACACGGCGGGAGGCGCAGAGGGGTCACTCCACGCGCCGCAGTTTTCATGAAAAAAAAAAAAATCCAAGATCGTTGGGCTGTAGCGCGCTGCTCATACACGAAGAAGCAACAATTGTGACAGTTGTTAGTTCGTGCTCGTTCTATGTATACCTCTGCGCTCTTTTCGAGCACCCTTCCTCGTGTTTGAGCAGCGCGTTGCGAGTGTCGAGCTGTGACCGTTGTTAGTTCGCAGTCGTCGTGAGTTCTTTTTCTGAGTCATTTGCGTTTAGCGGCGTACTGCAAGTATTGAACTGCTTGCCGTTCTTCGTGTGACATTCTAATTTGTTTCTATCCCATTCATTGCTTCGCCGTTGGGGCGAAATTGTGGCTTTTTTTATAAAAAGCGATTGCCAGCCAAAATTTTACGCGAAAAATAAATATGAATTATTCCTCTGCGTAATGAGGGAGATACGGGAGCACTGGCTTACTGCACAGTTACATCAGCTCCAAATTACAACCATCTGTAGAAAGTTGCAGCTCTGTATCTTGCTTATATTCATGCACCATGGAATTTACTGATTTCTACACAACTGGCGTCAAATAAAACAAACAACTTAGAAGATTATTCTCGAAGAGGTAAACTGCAGTGGAGAAAAGTACATTTTTTGTCGATTGTTATTCACGAACTCGCTCTATGACATAAATCTCGACTTCTGAAGAGTGGGTCGCGAAATAACGAATAAAACAAGGCTCGTAGGTGAGAACCGGTACCAGATTATGGACATTCACCCTTTTGTAACAAGGACTGCAATGACTGACAAAGAGCATTTTAAATACGAACATTGTGTGTGAGCCCCCCTATACAAAGTATAAGTTCAGGAAAAAGCGGAGGCTTATGACAAATCCTTGAGCATTTGGGTGTCGCTCGAGTCAGTCTCTAGAGAAACCCCCTGTTAAAATATTTCATCGTCTCCCTATACGTAAGACGGATCTCTATAAAGCAGTAAATGCATAAAACAAATATTTTTGTGCTTGTACTTGGTTTCATAACCAGGGCCGCACCATACGAAGCCGAGCGCCTAACCTCCTGCGCTAAACACCCACCCTTGCAGAATGTTAATATATCTGAACCATATGAAAGCCTCGTACCGGCGTTACAAGACCAATGTGTAAAAAGAAAGCATTATTTGGAGGTATTCATGTTAAAAATACCAGGCATGCAAACACGGACACAATACAGAGAAGTAAAGAAACCACAAACGTCGAATAACAACTGAAAAATGTGCAGAACGGTGAAACGGAAGGTAGACACAAAAACGCATCTGCGCATGCCGAGGTAAGAGACGATACCTATCAATCCGGCACGTGTGGTGGTTGGATGTACAACGGAAGCTATCGCATTCAGCTGGGCTGGTTGGTACCGACTTGATGCATCCATGATTCTAGTGGGTACAGGCTACAGACTACGCGGAAATACGCGGTCTAGCCGTTCTGATCTGTCATTCTGTATAGTCTGTGGGGTGTCTTCGCGCGTGCAAGCCCGGCTAGTCCGCATTTATTGGCGGAGCGACGCAGCTCCCTATCCCGCATTCTTCCCTCCGCATTTAGCGCGACGGGGACAGCTCGCACGTTTCGTCTCCGCTTGAGCCGCGAAAAATGGCAGCCTTCCCACGCTTTCACTCGCACACGGAACATACGGCGTACGGGCAATGTTAATGATAGAGACTTTATGCGGAACATGACGGCGATGCCGACGGTGATGTCGACGGCAAAAATGCCAAACGTCCGTAAATTTGCTACCACAATAAGGGCAGTGGTTTGCACTAAAAAGAGCGCAGGTGGGCCGAATGACAAATAATTGTGACAGATTGTGGTACTGTGTTTGTATTTCTGTGACACTGAGACGTTACCTTGTTAACATCTGTTGTCTTTCATTTCCTTTTTTTTTCATTTAAGCCTGCGACTGTAATCCAAGACTTCGCTATGGACCACGGTCTCGGAACGCGTACTACTACAGTTCCACGGTTCGTGGATGTCTCCCAAACGCATTTCTCGCAAACTGCAACGGATTTAGATCAATGATGGAGTGCCTGCTGAGATGCTCAGGCTGGCGGGGCTGATCACGTCGTTGTTCGCATTCACAGAAAAACAAGTGCTAATAAAGTTGTCCCTTGAAAATCATGAAGTCCGTGTCCGTGTTTAGTTGTGATGACCCGTCTCTAGCTGTGATGAATTACCGTAGCGTGGAGACTATGCAGTCTTCGCAATGTGAGCGTAATTTTGTTTGAAGTTAAAATGCCCTGCGCCCTGTACGCCATACGCCAGAACGTATGAAGCTATTCTGATATACATCGAGGCATATGGAGAAATATCCTTTCTGAAAAGCTGCATATGGGTAATCATGAGAACCACCGAACACACGTATGCACCTACAAGAAGATTACTAATACTGCATGACGATCTAACGGCGTAAAACGTATACGTGGCGCCGTCAAAACCATGACACAAGATATTTGAAACGCGTTGTACTCGCTCTTTCATGAGTGTTAGATGTATTAGAGTCACTGGAAAAAATCAAAGTATCGCACCTCTTTTCCGCGCGCCACCGCCGACGCGATTGGCTTACTCGCATCACGTGACCTCTCGCCACCATATCCCTTCCAAGCGTTTTGGGTGCAGGCGCGTTGAACGTAGAGCGTGGCCGGACATTTAGCAGTACCACGATCCCTATAAGTACTTCGTCGCTTTTTTAAACGCGTCATGCAGATGCCAGAGAGTAGCTCACCATCAACCGAACGTAATCTGGGAATCTCGTTCATTTCTGCATTCCGTGTGGGAAAAATTAACGTCAAAGAGCGTCGTTCTACGTGGCTGCATAGTCAGCCGGAATGAATTCGTCCCCCCCCCCCCCTCGAAGAACACACTCCTTTCTGCAGTGAACTACACAAACTTTGCTGGAAAAGCTCACATGCGACAGGATACTTTCCCTTTTCGGTTCGCTATGTTCAGCGATATTGCAAACTACATACTACATACCTTTCGATTTGCTCGGATGTTTATATCTCGATCTCTTGAACAGATTGTGCATGCATTTCGAGTTTTAAGCGTGTCACGCACGAGAGCGGAAACGACGATTTATTAAAATAATAGCTGTTTACTGGTATACCTCGACGGCAATTGTGGTGTGATCATTTGCCATTGCGCAAAACAGGAGCGTGGGACTTTGTTGATTAACTTGGTATAACGCAATGTTGTTTAAGCGTGTTTTTTAAATTTCTTGCAAAAAGAAATGTTGCTAATGCTGCAATGCGCCGAGCGTACCCTTACACAACTGTTAAGTGGGTGAAAAATGGTCCCAGCAAAAAAAAAAAAAAACGGCAGATTTTACACATTGAGGGAATTGATTTCATTCGAGCCCTAGGTCTATATACTTACTGTTGCAGTAGCATGCGCTTTAAAAGTTTCCGGGATATGCTGTTTCTGATCAAAAGAACATAAAGCACTGTGTCGAGTAAGTTTTAATAAGAGTGCATTATGAAAAATAAAGTTGAAATTAAAAGCAGAGCAGAAACCGAACACCAGCTCCAGCTGTTTACATGCTGGCGACGTCAACATCAACAACAAAAAAGCTGTTTGTCGGAACACAGAAAAATATTTGCAAATGCACTGCAACATTGGGAATATTAGGAAGAGAAAAAATTGGAAATGAAACACTTAATTAGTGATGCCAGTCATTTTTGATGGCCTATTTTCTACGTATCTGTTAGGAAATGACAACGTATTGGCAAAATAAGATACACCTTACCTATACAGCACGCCGATTTACCCGTGCGTTCGGCTGCTTGCGTTCCGAGCCGACACAAATACGTCGCGCACAACTTCCAATTACCGTACATACACCATTTCTATTACACGTAACACCCAGTTGAACAGCAAGCGTGGTGCGCAAGCAAGGTATGCGTCAGCGATCAGTCGAAGGACGCAGTATTGAATGTTCTCGATGTTGTTAGATAATGTTCGCGAGTGCGCTATGAAATGAACCTGAACACCGACTGCAAAGCTAGCGCAAACAGTCTAGATTCACCAAATGTCGAAGTAAATAGCATCTCGCACGAAGTCACTGCGCTGATGCAACTATGTTTACAGATCCGGACCTAACGAACACGCCCGGGCGTGACACGAACAGACACCGATGAAGACGTGAGGAGCGTTCGCGAGCACATGGCAGCATTCGCCGCGCGTTTCGGTAGTTGCACCGCTTACCGCGCAGTCGATTCATAACTGTCGGTGACTCGAGATCATTCTAATATCCTCTTGAAGAAACACACACACATAATGCAGTTCCGCCAAGCGTAACAAGGCTCCGAGGCTAAAAGACCGGTGACTTCTCAACACACGCTAGCAACGCGCCAGACGGTCTGGAAGGGAAATGGCCGCCGCCGCCCAATGTTGCCCGCGTGCAGCCTACCTTTGCGGTACTCTGATTTTGCAGTGACTCTAAGATGTATAAGGGGTAATTATGAAATTAATACATTTAGCTGTGCTAGTTGGTACCGGCTTAATGGACCCATGTACTAGCGAACTCACACTACAGGCTACACAGAACGACACTGTCTGGGAGTTGTCCTTTTTCGTTCTGTGGAGTCGGTAGTGCGTGTTCGCTAGCGTTAAGGAATCATTGATTATAAAGAAACATGAATATTTGCGATGAAATATCTTTAGGATAGTACAAATATTTTACGGTGATTTTAGTTTGCCACAAGCCTTTTTCGTTTTATTTATAATTGCTTTAACTTCTGAGATATTTAGGTAATGCTACATCAGATTCTTTAATAAACCTGCATGGTGTTCGCCGCCTGAGAACTGAATCATCTGACAATTTTTAGGCTTCGAAGAAGAAGCTTGGCTCGACATCACTGTTTCTTTTTGTATCGGCGGTAGTGCAGTATATCGAAAGCTTGCGGTCTCTAACACGCGAAAGTAGATCTCTGTTTTGTCAATAGCTGTTGAAAAACGCACATTCTTTTTTTGTTTCTGTTGGTTAGTAGTCATTTTCGGTAACCATCTTTCAACAGTTTGCACTATCTGGAGTTTTGTATGACCACCCAGTATATGATGGAGCGTCCAGCTAAAATTAACTAGATCAGCCGGAATGAATATCGTATGTCGGCGATCAAATCGCAGTTCCTGGATGACTTATTTAATATCTGCTGCCACGTCCTCAGGTGGGAAAGCGGCATGCGATAACGTATTGCAACAAGCCATTATGGATGCCATAGGAAACGTTGGATGGGGCGGCCGCGTTTACTAATGGATTGACAACTATTGGGCCAAACGTTAAGATGTGGATGGACGTGTTCGTGCAGATTCGCTCGGAGGATTTCATGAACAACGGTTGTTTCGTCCGCGATGCCGAGGAGCACCGCTCACCGAGCGTGGTTCGCCCCGTCCGTGGTGTCCTCGTGCCTCTCGCCGACCGTCGCCCCGTCCGTGAGCATTACCACCCCTTCTCTTCTTTCCTCTCATTTATTTAATCCCTCCGTTGTGGGGTTCTCTTTTCTTTTCATTTCCTTTAAGAATCACCCCCCCCCCCCCCCCCGTGTGCGTGTAAATGTATTAGGGGTGCGCACACCGGGGCTTAGTAGACAGGTCGACTACGCTAGCGCTTAAGGACACCTTATGGTAAACGTAACGTCACCACTCACGAACTCACGACCAAGCAGTGCCGTAGCCAGAAATCTTCCGCGCGGGGGGCTCGCATATATATATATATATATATATATATATATATATATATATATATATATATATATATATATACATATATATATATATATATATATATATATATATTCACCTCTCCGGTGGACTGTGGCTGCTTACCATTGCAGGGGCACGTAAGCGACCTTTACATAAAGCAGCCCAACTGAGTGAATGAAAGCCTATGCAACTTTGGACACGAACTACAATCTTTGGGACTCATTCGCAAAAGTGCACGTTGTCTAAGTGGCATTCTAGTCATACGGAAATTTCACATTTCGCTTTTAATTCTAGTGACACGGCATCGCTGCATAACACGTACATTGCCTGAGAAGAAGACTCATAATTTTCCTCTCCGGTACTTCACCTCAGCCATTAGTTCGACCAGGATCTAATACGCGGTCGCAGTCGTCGTACATGTTTTATATAAGTACTGGAAAGAAGTCTTACTACGACTTTCCAGTACGAAAGCTTCATGTACGACTTAGCAAAACGTTTTCTTCGGCCAGTTGGTTCACGACTTCTTGAAGCGAATTTGAGCGCAAAGCAACACAAGGACAGACAGGTACACAGGATTGGCGCTACTAGCTCCAGTCCCGTGTACCTGTCTGCTACAATTTTCTTCAAGGATTCACGTACCAAAGTTCGTATTTGCGTTAGCATCACTTCATCATTTATTTCTGTGACGTCAGGAAGTCATTTAGAAAACATAGATTTATTACTGACGAAGCTACTGCGCAATCGCAAATGACAGAAAAAGCAATGGAGACAACGGAACAGTTTCAGAGAGAAAGGACCTCGCCCAGCCACAAGCAGCCTGCGTAAAGTGTGTAAAGATGTGTAAATGGAAAGAAAATAGCTGAATAAAAGAAAGAAAGAAAGAGAGAAAGAAAGAAAGGAAGAAAGAATGAGAGAAAGAAAGAAAGAACGAAAGAAAGAAACCCTGCGCTAATGACGTTATTGTGTAGGTCTTGAATGCAGCTCTTCTACTGTGAAAGCTGAGGAAGAGCGTAGCACGGGAACTCAGCGATTACCTTGTCACTTACCACCGCCTTGCAGATGCGGTGGCGCCCTCTCTTGCGCGGCGCGGGTATCAGCTGCATGTTTGCGAGCCGTTTTTCGCGACTTTAGGTAAATTATTGAGATTATTTCTTGGTTATTTCTGTACTTTATATTATTTTAGATCTTCTTAGTTGGATCTTAGGTCCCGTGAAAGAGCGGAGATGCATGGCCTCCCGATTGCAACATGGGAGCAGCCAGCGGGTTCTCCCCGGCTAGTCCGTCAGGTAATGCTACATCAGATTCTTTAATAAACCTGCATGGTGTTCGCCGCCTGAGAACTGAATCATCTGACAATTTTTAGGCTTCGAAGAAGAAGCTTTGTCTGTCTGTCTGTCTGTCTGTCTGTCTGTCTGTCTGTCTGTCTGTCTGTCTGTCTGTCTGTCTGTCTGTCTGTCTGTCTGTCTGTCTGCAGTTCGTTTTGCACTGGTTTTGAGCATTGTTAGCCTTGTTTTAAGCCAGTATTGACCACTGCGTGACCACGCGACATGAGACGGTAGATGAACGACAAGCCGGGCCCGTAAAGTGCTACGCACTTAAAAAAGAAGACACCGCGAGATGAAGACCAAGCAGGTCGACGTTCGGTATAATCACAAAACCACTGGGAGTCCGTCCACCTACGACTGGGAAGTAACAATGGCAGACCTTCGACACCTCTTTAGAATTGCTGAGAAATGCGCTATTTAACTAGTGCGCATTCAGAAGGTATTAAAGAAAAAACTCGGTTCAACGAGGATGTCTGGAAGGAAAGCTTTCGGAGAGCAGCTCTTAGGCGCCCGTTCCAGCGTTGAGCGGCGTCGGTGTCGTCGTAACCGGCAAGGCGAACGAGGACGAAAGATAGCGAGCGCGGGGCGCAGCGGACGATGAAAGATGTCGACAGCGAGGAGAGCGCGAGGAGGAGGGACCGACAGCGGCGAGACGCAGGCTCCGCGGCGACCAGCTGCGGCGCCAGAGTAGTGCACGCCGTTGTGTGGTCATTGATGACGTCATAACTAAGGCATGCGGCGATGGCGTCCAATGATACCATATATGGAAATAAATGGCTCTATGAGCGGAGGCCTATCTGCGGCGGCTGTTGTGGAACGCGCCCACGCGCTGCCTTCCGCGGTCTCCCGGTTAGCGAGGCAGTCGCACAATGCTCCGTCTGCGGCGGTTGATGGCAAACGGGCAGCACGGAAGTGTCCGCGCCAGTCACGCTCCTCTTAATGTAAACCGTGTACCTATCTATGTGCAACACAGTCTCAGCTGGTTCTTTCTGAACAATAAGCGAGACCTCGTCTTTGAGAACCAAGCATCAGTGCTGCAAGTCGAACATATCTCCACCCACTTATCCAACCACAAAGCTTCTTTCATTACAGTCAAAGACTGGCAGAGGAGTGTTTCTTAAAGATAGCGTTGTGGAAAATAAAGACCGGTATGCAACTGCACATACATACATTTCTCCCTCAAATTGTTTGCCTCAACTTATCACAAAATCAAAGCACCTAAGCAGTGGCGCCCAGAATTCGCGTTAGGCAGTATCGTAATCATTCGTGTATTTTATCTGTGCTGACACGCGAGCTTTTACAACGTGCATGACCTACTGGTATTCACAAATTAAGGCATATTATAGATTGAAGGCTGTATTACAATTGCGATTAGGCAATTGCCATTGCCTAATGTGCGCACCTGTCCCCACACATTTTGTCTATCACTGAAATGCAAACAAGGAACGCAGTGATACAACGAAAATATCAGTGTGGTCACGATAAAGTAACCAAACAGATGCTGCTCAAGCAGCCGGATAGAGAATAGGCATGACACGTATTTTTTAAAGCTACATAAATTGCATGTTCTGCCGATCGTCTTAAGCGTAGAGAACACAACTTTTGTTCCCGAGTTTCTTTTCTAAGCCTGTCTTCAATATGCTTTTGCTTGCTCTGGCTGACACATTTCAGAATACTTTAGGCAATGTTTTATTGTTTTCGAGATTCACGTCACCTGCAATTGCGCCAAAATTTCCTTTTCAGCTATTATTTCTTTGGAACTAACTTTGTGAGCGTAAAAATATGTTTGCAAAATGGTTGCGCCGAATGCAGTCCTCTGACGCCGCAATTTAAACGCGCGCAGTTTTCGTCAGCTGTCAATACGGCTATCCTGAAACACAGCACAAATGAATTTCGAAATAAGCACACGTTTCTTGGATCACAACGTTTTCTATGCGATTTAGCCAGCGTTTATTTGGCTTTTATTGTGCAATACAAAGTGTTTTGAACGATATATATCGATATACATTGATAAAAGGACTTCATAAATTTGTCTTCACTAATAGGCGGTAACGATTAAAAACATGAGGCGAACATTAAGGCCCTGCATTGAATTACAAGATGCAAGATGTGTTTCCGGATCACTTATACAGTATTACGATGGAAAAACAACCTGTGAGTGGAGGTGTATGTCAGGAACTGTGATATGTGAGAACTCGAGGTGTTCTATAAGCACTGTTCTTGAGCCTGTGCCCACATACAAGACGGGAAGATTGATGGAAGCAATAGCTTCACCTCATGCACTACTGATCATGTTGGTGTTCGTTACCTTACTCTATCTTCAGTGAACGTGGGCTTCGTTCACGAAGCTTTTTGCATTAGAAAAGAAAATGAGGATTGCGTGAACCGGACCTCTAATGCACTGTCAAAAAAGAAACAGGCAATCTTTTTAAGAACTCGTCCGTAGTGTACTTCTGATGCGTGGCATAATGCATGCGGCACCTTCCCCGCTTCGACATTTTTCCGCCGATGATCTGTTCTGTTATTAAAACCTGTTCTTTCTGTGCAGTAAAAATTGTTGAAGACGATCCTTCTTAGTGTTATTTTCTCTTTATATGTCTCCATAGGTTTTTGTTCAATTTCTTTTTTTCGTGTTGTAAATGCATTAAACTTCGCTATTCCAACTAGCTGAGCCAACCGTTTTCGTGCTATAGCGTAGGGTTACAGGTGTGCTTGACTCTGCCGCCACGGCAAGTGCTCGCGTTAGCAGGGAGGATATTGTGCGCCCTTCAGCAACTAATCGTAGTTTCTCAAAGCGAATTATTAGTAGACATCGCCGAGAGGACCCCTACCCGTGTGTTAGCAGCTGTTGCCCTGAATGACTAATTGCGAACGACTAAAAATCGCGTGATAACCACAAACGGAAGAGTACTATATGGACTCTTTGCTCGTGTCACACACGCGTTAAATATGTTACGGTGCTTAAAAAAATACCAATACTTAAATTAGTGCTTCATATCGGCTTGGTAAATGTGATTTATGGTCACGTGCATAGTTCAGCGATAGCGTGGGGAAATATGTTAGTTCCTTCTTCTGTGTCGTTACGTTTTGAGCTTGTCTCCGTGATTACCGCTGTGTCTTACTCTTCAGTATAAGAGAAAACTGAAATATCATAACACAGTCGCAGGTGCGTTGTCCTCCAAAATATTGATGTCTCTCTCCTCGGCACAGCGGCGAAGTCGCCAAGTGCCTGCTTCGTATGAATGCCTCGATGCGGATTTCTTTACTTTTAAAGTATCGCAAGTGTATTTTGATCAGGCAAGAACGTGTCCTCTGAGATAAACTACTCGAACAGTGTTTCGTGCTGAGAATATTTGCCCTCAACGTCCCCCTCGTTCTTACGCATTCCCCTTTTATTTTTAAGATGATGAGGCTAAACGTGAAATACTTGTTTATCATACAGAAATCAAAGTAGCCTAATGAAAAAAAAGCAGCAAGTAGAAGGTCCTTCACGAACGTACGAGACGTTATGTGGGTGTGATGGCGTGAAACTCTAGCCAAGCAAGATAAAGCCTTTTCATTTTATTTCTCTGGTACTCGTTGTGCAACGCCCGCCATTGCATTAAAATAAGACATTGAAACTAACGACGTAGCCTTCGCTGTGCCCTTTATTCTTATTATTAAGCATTCTGCTTCGAGCGTAGTAACGTGCCGCAGTGCAAAACACGTACTACATGCTTGATACTACGCGCTTTTCTCAAACCGTGTCCAGTTTATTGGCTGGCCCGCTTAGCGGCATTTCAATTAAGAAATTGAAATGTTGCAACCCACCAACGCACAATGACGACGAGAATAATAATATCTGGGGTTTTACGTCCCAAAACCACGATATGATTATGAGAGACGCCGTAGTGGAGGGCTCCGGAAATTTCGACCATCTGGTGTTCTTTAACGTGCACCTAAATCTAAGTACACGGGCCTCTACCATATGACGACGAGAACAAGAATGAAGAACTGACAAATTTATCAATGAAAGATTCAAAGAAAAGAATAAAAAATGGGGGCACGCTTAAGCTTCGCCTTTAAGAGTTGAACGCGATAGCGATATCCGGCCCCATCCTCATTGTGCTCTGTTTCACTTGTAATTATGTTCAGTCGCCCGGTATCACACACACACGCACACGCGAGATACTTCTCCACATACCTCTAGCAAAGGTAGAGGTTTCCGCCCTCTCCAACAGCCCTTTTATGACAGCAGTGTACCCACTACGTGTGTGTAAAAGAATGCGCGCGCTAATGTGTATGCCCTTTGTAACGGGTGGCATGCTTTAAACCAGCAGCAATTACGCGCGTGATACTTTTTCGAAGTTGCGATGCACCCGCTACGTGTTCGTAAGGGAATACGCGCAGTAATATGTTCATATGGTGTGACGCCCGATGGGCAATATACGCTTGTACCCTGTTTTACTGCGATACTACATCTCGTACTGTGACACCTGTACACAGGACGCGTATGTTTGGGAAGCGTTAATGTTAATTTCAGTTCGGTTCCTAGTAAGGGAGTGGCTCTGTGGTAGAGCACCTGCTTGCCACGTAGACGGCCTGGGTTCGATTCTCACTCGAACCTAATGTTTTTTATTATTTATGAGATGATGATTTTTCGCTCACAACCAACGCCGCCGACACCGACATCGGAATTTCTGCGGAACGAGCTCTATAACGCTATCGCCTTAATGTTACGAAAGGCCAAGGTGGCCTTCTTTCTCAGCACTGTCGCGGACGCAGCTGTCAACCACTCTGACGAAACAGAAGTAATCTAAGAACGTGAGGGAGACAATGGAAGTGGAACTCATACATAGGATGGGTGATCAGTGTGTTAGCTCTCTGCCACTCCTGTCATCTAAGAAAGAAGTGCAATTCCTACGATTCAGGTTTAGAAGCTGATGAAAAAGCGTGAATCTTCTGACATGCGCAACGATTGATGCGGTTGGTTGCCCATATATGTAAGAAAAAATAGCGGGCAGTTGGCACTAATTTGCGCAAAGCTTGGCACAGCGAAGCATAGACCCATCGGCGCTCGTTCTCCCCGTCGACCGACACGTCTAGATTCGATGCGCGCGGCTTCCTCCTCGGGAGTACGCAGCCACGCTATGCACTATAGAGTGCAGGTTGCGAGCGATGTCTTCGTCGGTAGGCGTGGCTTACATAGTGCGCATGCGCAGCTCGGCCAGGTGGTGCGGTATATGGTCGCTAGACAACGTGGAGCTTGCTTCCTCTTTCTATCTGCTTTTCTCTCTCTCTCTCTACTTCTTTCTCCCTCTTTCGTTGATGTTCTCTGTCTCTCTTTTTCTTTCCACCTATTTTTCTCTATACTTCGCTCTTTCTCATTCTTTCCGTGCTACGTTTACCCTCTCCGCTCCTCATTTCCCTCCTCCTCAGCATCACATCTCCTTCTCAAGCTCGCTTCCCATTCCTCCCCTTGGTACACTATACTATACAAGGCTATGGCTATGGAGCTATGGCTCCGCTAGCGTGCCTGGATAGCTGATTGGTTCGGACGCTCACCTTAAGATCGAGAGCACGCGGGTTCGAATCCTGCCTAGTAAAGACTTTGATTCGGGCAAGAATTTTTCTCTTTCTTTTTCTCTTTCTTTCCATCTCTCTGTTTGTTTCTCTCTTCCTTTCTTTCTCTCTCTCTTTGTACTCGTTCTCAGGTAGCCGCACAGTGGCGCATACCCGTTATGACGATAAAGTTTTCTGCTATCGACTCGCACACAAGGAAGGATTCGTTAAACAGACTTGTTGTTAAAAAAAAAAAATTCAGGCAGATTCGCGCCAGGGGTGCCAAGCCTGAAGGACGTGCGGAGTTGGGCGGCCTTCTTCCTTTCTCTTTATGTTTCTGTTTATTTTTCGCTTTATTTCTTCCTCGGTTTCTTTCTCTTTCAACTCTCTGTTTTTTCGGTCTTTTCGTCTCTGTTTATTTCTATTTCTTTCTTTCTGTCTCTATGCATTTCCTTGTCTTTCTCGCTCATTCTATACTTCTCGTTCTTGACCTTCTTTCTCTCTATTTCTTGCTTCTTTTTTCTTTCAATCTCTTTCTCTCTCTCTCTCTTTATTATTTCTCTCCGACTTTCTCTTTCTGTCCTTCTTCCCTTTGTTTCTCTCTATTTGCCTCTTTCTTCCAATAGTACGATTCTTTCCTTGATTCTCTTTCTTTCTTACCTTTCTTCCTTTCTATTTCTTTTTTTTTCTTTCTCTCTATGCTGCGCTTCACTCACTCCTCTCTTCCGTTTCCTCCTCCTCGCCCTCACTTCCTTTTCCCGCCACCCTGCTACACTAGACAATGCAAGGCTTTGCTGCGCTCTGTAGCGTGCCTGGATAGCCGAGTGGTTAGGACGCTTGCCTTCAGATCGTCGGTATGCGGGCTCGAATCCCGCCTAGCAGAAAATTTTCTTTCGACAAGAATTTCTCCCTTTCTCTTTCTTTCTCTCTATCTGTTGTACTTGTTCTCTCACCCATCAGAGTTATTCCATCCCGCGCCCGAGAAATCGGCCCACGTGTTTTGAGAGCGAAGTAGAAGATGAAGAAGAGGACCGAGAAGAAGAAGAGGACGAAAAGAGCGCGTGCCGATTCATGGCGATAATAGTTTGTGTTCGCACTACCCGCGCAACTAAAAGCTTGAAGAGCTGCGCTCGTAAAAGTGCTTCGAATAATACTGTTGTAAATTCAGCACTGTGGTGCGTTCTTCCTTCTTGATCTTGTCCTGATTGTGCGCTGGTGGATATCAATGCTGCACCAACAAACCCGAGTTTTCAATACTTTGAACTTTATTTGCGCTTGGACTGGCTTTTACTTCATCGTTCAGTTACTTTTGTAAGTTTCTTGAAGTTGTTATTCGTTTGTTGTATGTAGTCTCGACTTCCTGTGCTGGGCTGTGTACATGAGAGCCCACTCTAAGACAAATAAAAAGAAAAGAGTCAGTTCACTCCTCCCTGCGATTCCTAACTTTCCACATGAGTACCTCTCTTTAAGGTGTGGCGTGAACTACCTCTGGAGGTCATTATGCTCTCTTCAGAGAGTCAAGGGATGCGCATGTCTCCAAAAGAGAGTTAACATTTCTCAGTTATATAAGTGGCAAGTCAGGACTCGCATAAAAAGTGTCAAATGACTCTTTTTTTTTTCTTAGAGTCTAGTGTAAGAAAACGATGCCAGCAAGAACTTTCGCAGAGTTAGAATTTGGCTTTTATGGAAATTTGTTCAGTAGCATCATAGCTCGCCCATGCTGTAGGAGCCCTTCATCCCCTTCCTTTGTATTGTTCCTACGTCGAAGTATTGATTTTCAGTCCGCTTCCGTCGGCAGAGCAGCACAGGTAGGCCGTCTCAGAAAGCGCCCTAGGTCAGAGAGGACCTCATCGCATGAGATGCCGGGGCGGGCAAACTGAACGAACTGCCAGAAGCACTTACGCTGGTGCGCATTTTGGTCCGACTCCTTACTTCGTCCAAGGGAGAGATTCTTCGCCGTATACAGCAAGGGTGCCGCATGACTTACGTGAAAATATCAGCGGTAGCTAATACGGATTCCAAATTTCTGAACGCTGTTACATACAATACGCCCCACGGCATGTAAAACTGTTAGCGTACACGAAACTGTTATGACCCATAACAACTCTACAACAACCATTTGGAACACTCTACTATGGTGGCAATGCGGTCTTGTTGGTTCGTCATACTTGAAAGAGATAGCGCACATAAGACACGGACAAAAGAAGGAAACGTACACACACGTGAGACTTTCCTCACAAGCGTCCTTGAAGCCTGACAGTGTTGTGCCATCTGGTTCATTAACTCCACTCTTTTAGACCATGTCAGCGTAAGTCCTTTCAAAGCAGAACCAAGCAAGCAAAACTGCTTCTATCCCTCCTTCATTGTTAGCTTGTTATTATTCCACAAGTTTTACCACAGCGTACTTCATCCTACACCGTAAATTTTACAGCTTTAACCTGATGGTTCCCGAGTGGGCCTATAGCCAGGTGACATTGAGTTTACTCGAGTCAATTGTGGACCGAATAAAGTTGTTTCACTAACTCACTCACTCACCATCATGCATATTCCACCACATATGGCACTTCTTAAACCTATCCCGTCCCCACACGCTTTAACATTTGTATCGTTTTTTTTTTCTACGAACAGCGAAACACTGGAATGAACTTGCGCACAATATCGCTTCTGTGTTTAGCTAATATGGCTTCATCTATTGAGCTTCCCCCCACCCCTTTATTTTTCACACGACAGCCTCTGGGAAAGAAGGACAAATGGCAGATATGCTCTGCCTGACAGGTACTCCAGCAACGGAACGCGCGCCCTTAAGGTATGCAGCGACTAGAACAAGAACACTATATTCATGGAACGAATCATCTCAGAATACGCCTTGTAGCAAAGTGTTCGTCATTTAATATTCTTTGTACCCTACACCTTATGCAATAGTACCCCTAGAGTGGTCTTCACGAAGTAAAAACTTCGAGGAGGTTTGAGTTTCGCCTTCAAGAGTAGAACACGATAGCGTAATCGGGCCTCGTGCGCATCGCCTTCTCAGTTGCTAGCCTAGCTTCGGTTCTCGGTGCATGCCTCAACCGTCCCGCAATGAAACGAACGTCTGTGCTCCTAACATTGACCGTTTCAAACTATCCTAGAATGCGTACCGCCAGTACAGTTGCGAAGCGCCCATTACGCTCTAATTCGACCTCGTGCCAAACAGCGAAGGGCCCACTACGCGTCCGTAAAGCAACAAGCGAACCTGAGCAGCTGCTCATGTTGTTGATGCTTTTGCTGATGATGGTGTTTAAATATGTGTGAGCCTTTAAAAAGACTCACTCCTCCCGCAGTTCAAATGTTTTGACGCCTGGCGGGATTCTACGCTTCTGCCACGCAATATTACATGCGTTAAGGAAACTCGCCCCACTACATGGCATTCATATAGTGTTTTTTTCCGAAGCAGTTTCAAGCAATGGCGTGGCTCTGTGGTAAAACACTGCTTGCCACGCAGCAGGCATGCGCTCGCTTTTCACTTGAACCTAGTATTTTTCTTATTTGTTTTATTGGCATCGTATTTTTTATTTTTCGCTCGCGTACAACGCTGATCTTTCGCTCACAACCAACGACGCTGACACCGGATTTCTGCGAAGCGAGCTCGTTAACGCTATCGCGTTAATAAAATCAAAGTTAAAATTCCTTCTTAAAATAGCAGACATGTTCGTGAAGTTTCCTGCGTGGCTGCAAAGCGCTGGACAACTTGGCGATAACGCGATGCTTTGATGACAGCATCGATTAGGCCGCGGACGTACCGGCCTTCAAAACAGCTCGGCGCAGCCATTCTGGATAAACAGCACCACCGCGAACTTAAACACGTATTAGGTGAATTCATTGGCGGGTGAGTCGGCGTGCATTCGTAAGAAATTTAAACCGGCTCGCAGAACGTGACCACCATTTAAGCTACTCCCGGCTTCCAACACGACGCGCCAAGGTGACGAGGAGAATTTTGTTCTTCACTCCTTCAAAGACGAACGAAAGTAATGGCGCTAATTCTTTTTTTCTAATCTAAAACAGAAACCACACGTACACGTCCAGGGGCACATAAAGAATGCATACAGTAAATGGTCATTGATCATGCAACAGCCGAAACTCGTAGTTAGTTTTAAAGCGGCGGATGAGAGAGAGAGAGAGATGAAAAAAGGAAGGCCGGGAGGTTAACCAGATATTAGCATCTGGTTTGCTACCCAGCACTGGGGAGGGGAAATAGGGGCAAGAAAGAGGGTCTAGAGAGAGAGAGGGGAAAAAAGAGGAGAAAAAAACGCACGTACACACACAAGATAAAAAAAAAACACACACAGGGACGAAGTTCTTCTTACAATCGTTCAAAAAGGCCGGTAGATCGCAAGAAGCGCAGTAGCGCTTGCATGGCCTTCTTCTGTGCGGATAGGATCTTAGAGGGCGGGGGGGAGGGGGGGGCTGGAGTTTTTAGCAATGAAACCGCGTGCTCTATCACAGTAGTGCGAAGGTGTCATTGCCGTCTCCGAATGCTGTCCTCAAGGCAAACACGTGTCTAAACAACAGTGAATTAGGAATGAGGGGTACGCCAGTAGCAAGTGAGATCTGTTAACACCCGCTCCCCCCTTTCAGCTCTCCAACAGGACAGCGTTGGCTCCTAGGGCTACACCTGCGCTCTCCACTTTGCTATTCTTTTTCTTCTTTCTGCGGCAGTGCCTGTCTTGTCGGGACGCACGTACTGTGCCCTGGAAAGGAGCGGCCAGCGAGCGGGATTTTATGTATATGCGCACGTGTATGCGTGCGTGTGTTTTCGCGTCGGTTGCAGCCGGCGTGTTTGTAGAGCTCAAGGTGGTTGGCCAATCCAATAAATGGCAACAACCGGACCCATCTCTACACTAGCGATTGCTCCTCGGCACGCGTGCAGTTCGAGATGAACCGCTCACTCGCGATTTTGTGCTTCGGCCTGGCCTGCATTGTTGAAGGTGAGTGTTTACATCTACAGGGACTGTGGGTTTGAAGCACTACTAAAGAAATACCTCGTGTTTGTTGTCTCGGGGACTTTCCCTAAGAATTTAAAGGTGTTTTGTTGCTTCTCGGGGATGCAGTCATAGACAAATTTAGAGAAACTCGCTAAGCTTTTTTACAACCAGCAATACGTTTTAGAGACGAATGAAGGATTTTGCTGGCCTTTTATGAGATATTGAGATAATAAGATATATATAGAGATCACTTTCATTTCACGTTATCAGGCTTCCAGATGGGGAATATGGGCTGTATTGAGGGGTTTCAACATGGGCGGTTCTTGAACGTGGTTTTTGACAAACAGTGCAGATGAATTTCGCAGTTTAATTTTGGCTCCTTGACATGCTTGTAAATGAAAATTTGGTAGCATTTTCGTATTTTGTAGTATAGCCCCCAAGAACTAGGAGCTTCTATGGCGGCCGCTATTGAGTCAACTATGACTACCTGCTCATTTAGGGGAGGTGACAGGTTTCTGTACTCCATGAACGGGGATTAAAAACATGCTGTAGAAGCTGTTTTTATATTTTCAGACGATTCTTCGCGAAAGTGGTGCAATCAGTTGATTTCGAAGTGGTGGCTTCCGAGTTTTGTAAGAATATGTCAAACTTCTAAATAAAATTTGCCTAGCCAAACTAGTATAAAGCAGTTGCGACCCCGGGTTCAATATTTTAGGGGCGAAGCTCCTTAAGGCGGCACCCGTTCGTCCCTCGTAGTCGTAGTAGTAGTCGTAGTGCGTAACCAGTCTTACGCTTTGACCTCCAAGGTGGTGCTGGTGGGAGATTTTTCTTGTGCGTTGTTGAACAATAAAAAATTCGCAGCGTGCGCTTTAACTAAAAGCCGAATTCGTCTGTCTCTCATTCCCCATTAGCAGCCATTGGCATGTTCCAGTATTAAACGTTAGTAGAAGTAGAAGTGTAAGTGTTAGCTAAAAGCCGACTTCTTCTGTCTCTCATTCCCATTAGCAGCCATTGTTTACCTCCAAGATAGTGCCTGGTGAGATTTCTCCTGTGCGTGATTAAACAATAAAAATTTTGTTCAAAACGCCGTTCATTGATGAAATAAACCAACGAAAGACGCCAGATGTTTTATAAAAGCAAAACGAAAGAACGCCAGATGTTTCTAAAGCAAAACGAAAAGACGCCAGCTGCTTAACGAAAGACGCCACATGTTTTCTAAAGCAATGGTTTTCTAAACAATGAAAATTCACAGCGTACATGTAAAATAAAGTGAGCTGCAAGTCGTCATAACTCATCGAACCTTTAGTATAAACGCGCCCGATCTCACGTCGGTGATGATGTACTGGGCAGAATTCACGGAAGATTCACGGTTTACCGATGAACCTCCGCAGCTTCGCCCACTCATCATCATTCACTCCGTGGATATGCTGTGATTTTTTTTATGATCGCTCCCGATACGGGGTTATTTATACCGTGACACGGGCTTCCTAGTTACGTTGACCATACCTTAACAACTAAAGGGAAGTTAATAGCCTGACGTAACGTCGGCCCTCGCGTTCAAGCGCAGCAGTCGCTCGCATCAGGGACAGACGCATGCTGACGGCGCGCTGACGTTATATTAACAGCGTTGGTTGCTGCATCCTGCGCGGTTGACCAAGGCCAGATTATGAGTGGTGCAATCAATAGTAGTACATATGTTAAATTTGTGGCATTGTCATAAGAGTGGATAGATAACACTGCACGAATGCAGCCACCTCTAGACAGCACCCGCACGCAGTTTACGAAGATTATCCAGTAGTAGCCAGCATTACCTGATAGTTAGCCAACGTTATCCAGTGCTAGTGAATAGTAAGCCAATCCAAGCCGACAGTTAGCTAACACGAGACATAGTTAGCATGCACTAGGGAACACCAGCTGACACCTACGAAATAGTTGGCAATCAATAGGCAACGTCTGCAAGCGCTAGCGAACACTATCTAGCACTTAGCCAAGGGTAGCTCCTAAGGCCGACATTAGTATGCAGTAAGCCAATACAAGCCATCATAAACCGACAGTTACCCAACATTGTGTAGCGCTACACACGCTACCCACCATTCCTGAAAGTCAGCCCACCCTATTAGCCGCCAATCGATAGCATTACGAAGCAGAGGACAGCACCAAGGCGATATTAGCCAGTCGATGGTCAGACAACAATGGGCCGACAGTTCGCCAACCATGTAGTGTTGATACTGTGCAAGTAAATCGGGTTATGCGAGTAAAGAAGTGAAGCATCGTGAATAGAAGGCATACTAGACAACACTAATAGAATACTTCGCTGCCACTTCGACTTTCATCCGGATTTTGTCTACATGAAGCATCGCATCTCTGTCTTGTTTGGTTTGCAATTGCTTTCGCTATGGCACACACTGCACTCATTGAAATAGCAGACAGTGCTGATTGCAATGCCTGCGGCTCCGAAGGAAACATCAAACATTTACTCTGCCACTGTCCTCAAGCTGGTTAAAAAGCATGGCTGATCCCACCGTCATAGGAATTGGTATCACAAGAAAGTGAAACGTGTCTACACGGAAGCAGTGCTTATTGCGTAGTGATATATGAGAGCTTGTACAATGGTTGTTCGTGTTTGACAGCTATAGCACCGTTTAGCGTGGATGCACCCATATTGACGGCTAGTTCGTAGAGGTTCGTAGCTTGAGCCGCAAACGCGTGCGTCCCGCTGGCCTCTGTAGTTAGCATGCACTAGCGCTCTACCCGCTAGTGCATGCTAACTATTGGAAATCCACCTAGGCACGAGATTCGCCAGTCGAAATCATGTCCTTTCTGCAACGCATATTGCAGCAGTTTTGTTAGTCGGTACTCGCAAACGAAGTAGTCGGCGGCGGAAAAATCCCGTTGGTGCACGTGGAAGCTGTACTACTCCGATGAGCCGACGCACGCTAACACGAAGCGAAAGGCAAAGAACGTAGCTGCATCTAGGGTGCCTCGGCGACGCCAGCGCGGCCAGTGTCCCTCGCTGGTGTCGAGACGCTTTAACCATGACCTGCGGGATCGCAATACGGAGTAAGCGCTAGTAAATGTCGATCGTGACGCATTAATTCTTTTCACCTCTCACAGACGGCGGCACTGCCCCGCCTACCTACACCGCCAACAGAGAGCACCGTGCGAGAGAGAATGTGTGAAAGATATAAGGCGCGTTCGTGAAGTGTCCAACCCCTGCCAAGGTAGCTTAGTTGGTTTAGCGTCGGGCGCTTACCGTCGCGCCCGCGACGTGGTGGGTTCCATTCCCAGCGACGGATCTTTTTTTTGTTTTTTTTTCTTTCTCGCCCGTTGGCGTCCATTTCTTAATGTCATAACCGTAACGGAAGTACTTGGTGGACCCCGACATAAAACACTTTCGTGTTAAAAGAAAATACACTTTTCAACGCGCCGTGACGAGTAAACGCTCGGCCGCTTTCAGTGCAGGTGCTACTGGAACATCGTGCCCATCGACTGTCTACACTACCCACAAAGCAGTGAATGTGCTTTCACACTTACTTTTTGAGGATGACCGGCGTGTGCAAATGCCTTGGAATGAGTGATGCAGTTCTCAACGTGTGCGCGAATTAACGACACAATTGTTTCTCTATCTTTCGCATCTTTCTATTTGTCATTCCTATGAAGCCAGCGTATGACACGTAGCCGGGCCGACACTATTTTTTAAATGTTTCATGCTTTTCGTCGCCTGAAGTCACGCCTTCATTGTATCGTATTATGTTGCCAACTTTAGGCTTACAAAAGCATGGTTATTATCAAACAGAAGGCATCATGGAAAACAACGACGTGGGAACTTATTGCCAAAATATATTCCATGTGCGATTTTGCGTAAACAAATAATGCTGTTCTGGTGCTTTCCCTCCTATAACGTCTGAAGAGATTGGGAGTAATCTTAAATAAATAATAAATAAATAAATAAATAAATAATTGTATTGTCGAAATAAAGGAAATGTTTTCAATACAAACACATATACAACATAAGAATCTGCAAGCACATCTGTTCAAGCCACAGTGGTGAAGAGCATTTGTTCTTACTTGCTAACATACGCTTTCGTCTCGGAAATTCTCCTACAGGCGTGTCGAGCGCCGATGTGCTCAAGGACCTTCCCGGTTGCACGTTTAATGAAGTGGAGAAGTGCGGATACGACTTTGTCCCCTACTTCACTAAGCCAACCCTAGCCGAAAACGCCAAGGGCCTCGCCTCGCTGTGCACGTAAGTACAAGGTTCAGTGACGGAATGAACTGTTAGACAGCTCGAAATCTCTCTCCGACTATGACACAACAATTAACTAGCAAATATTACGTGGCGTATCAGTTAATTTAGAGTGATCGGGATCCTGAGTAGACAACATAAACAAAGCATGCGGTTTTAACGCTTAATGCATTCGTTGGATTGTGTTTAAGCTGATGAGGTACTTTTCAGCCTTTCATTTCGTCTAAAAAAATTACACCATCTCCCGCTAAAAGAGACCACGAGGCGATGCGAAGCCGGAGCACTCGCGCGATCGCGTTCCGTTGGCCTTCGTTGGGCACGCTACCGACCTCGCGTCGTGGAACGCGAAGAGGGAGGGGACGCGCATGCGCTGGCGCTCATCGCGGGTTTGCGCAGGAGAGAATTTCGGCATGTCGAGCCCGCATTTCATAGGAGTCAACCGAAGCAAGCTTTGGGCTGAAGGCGTGCAGCGCTCTACCCGCTTTATATTCACACTTGAAGGAGAGGAGACTAGAGGAGGAGAGTAGCGCATGCGCCGCGAGAGCAGAAGCGAGAACGCAGAAGCGCAAGCAGGTGCTGGGAGGGAAGTGGAGAGAGTAACGCGCGGCTTTTGGAGAGAGGGAAGGTGGAGAGTTGCGCATGCGTAGTGTCAGTGCGGACGCCAAGGCCGCAGCACATACCCCCGAGCAAGAGATGCTTCGCATCTAAAAAGCGTAATCTCTGTACGAGTGCACGAATCATAACAGATGAAGAACTTGTAGAGGATGGGGTGGAGGCAGTGGTTGTGGAAATGGGCAAGACCTCTGAACGCTAGATTGGAAATCCATAGAACGAGGAGAGGGCCCGGAACCTCACAGCGTAATGCCAGCATACCGAGACGTGTGACACTGGAACCATAACACAGCCTGCATAAGCCACGTTGACCCTGGGGAATACGGTGTCTACAGTGAGCGGAATTCTCGCGTCGCCGAAATTCTGCGCCGTTCACTGCGCTTGCCGATCGCGCCGCTGCTACACGATGAATTGTTGCTAACGCGATTTGCCGTGTAACAGCTAACTCACAAACTAGCTTGAAATATATCAGATGGTGGAGCGGCCAGAAACTGAGCATTAATGTCCATTTACCTGGTCTTCGCGTTTCTGTTAATGCGAAGAGTTATATAGCTGGAAGGTGACAATTGTGGCGGTCCGTGAGTGCGTGAGTGCGTGGAAACTATGACGAAGAAGCATACGCTACCTCGGAGAGTATCCACGCTTGCTCTATGTTTCTTTTCTGATCTTGTGAGCACACACAGCTAGGGATGGTACATGTCGCACCATGAATCGCTACACATGAAATCCTTTAGGTGTTCGTAATATCACTTATACCACCGTCAGAAAATGCAATGTTTCAAGCACGCATCTCTTAAATACAATGAGAGAGAATTGAAAAGCTACAGCAGAAGACGCTTCGATAGATCCCACCTCGTCGTATACACCGGGGCCGCACCTTTCAGCTTGGCCGTTTAACCACGCGTAGAAAACAAATCACCGCTTTAGCGGTGATTTGTTTTCGTTTTTGATTTTTTTGGACCTGCGCGTCCCTGTGCTGCAGCCGAGATCACTTGTCCGCGGTGGGGCAAGCCAGTTGCGAAAATCTGTCTGGAACTGGGGCTAATCTGGAGGATCTCACCACCACAGCGTTAGATTGCATGACGCTCTAGACGCCGAATTCTACAGTGAGAATGTGTCTTGCGCAGTATAATTTTCACCTGCCTCCAGGACGGCGTGGGTGTATTTATAATGCTTTTAACTGTGTATCCTGGTACTCTGTTCAAGATCCAGAGGATGGTTTGGGCTGGATCACCATAGGTTGCTGGTTAAGACTCGCACGCTTCATTTAAACCTTAAGGCACTAATACTTGCGAATTAGCTGTGCAGCGTGCATATCCTAACACCAGGAGTGCGACTCACGTGTACCTGGTTTGCGTAATGCTTGCGAGGCGCCGTTGGCAAATTCTGGCCAGATACAAATTGGCCAGTTTACACTTTGGCACTATTCTGCAGCCGCTTGCACCAGACGCTGAGCGTTATGAAGTATGTCTTAAAACATGTTCGATGTCCTGCGTGTTGTGCTCCGAAAGGTCTCCACTGTCGTTTCAGATTGGCTAAGCGACAAATCAAATGTGCTGAAGATTTCACTGGCAAGTGCTTGGACGGTTTGCCCAAGGGCATCATCGGGCTGATGCTTAAGGCCGTCACCAACGAGTACTCAATGTTCTGCAACACCACCAGCCCGAAGCATAAAGGTTAGTATGCATAGGTATAGAATGTGGGTGGCTCGCGCAGCTTAATTTACATGGTCGTTACGTTTAGATGATTGAGTTTCGCAACCTAATCGGCATTATTACGTGCCGCTGTACATGGGGTGCTTCCTCCAGCGGGGTCAAAGTTTACAATTTACACCCATGTAAGTGACTGTCATCACAGTGTTGTCATTCTGCTCTCCGGCATGATGGCCACTAGCCACGGGGTAATGTGCACAAGTTAGCGCAGACTTAGCAAATTCATAATTTAATCTTTCAAATCCCGAAAGCTGCCAGATGAAATGCATAGTCTGTGATCCCCTCTCGAACCGATTCAGGCGAGTGATGAAGTTTTGAATAAAGACCGTCTTGTAATAGCGACACGAACAGCAAGTTTCTATGAGCATGGCCTCTAAAGGCGACAGTTGAAGGCAGTGTCGCTTTCCAAGGGCATTCTAACGTGAGATGTCTGTGAAATGTTGGTGGCTTGCGCTCAGGGAATGCCAGGTACGGAACACTAGATAAATTGGAAATCCAGAACGAGAGATGTTGAATCACATCAACGTGTTAGGTACGTTGAATGGCCATTTATCAAGTTGTCAGAGGGCTTTAGTTTTGACAAACGCTCATGAGACCAGTGAAGGTCGCCTTGCGTACATTAAGATCATCCGAGAGATGTCAAGTTTTGTGTCGGCATGGTAAAAGGCATTGCCTAATACCGATAACCAGGCACTGAGAGGGGCTGCAGTGTGTTTCATTTCATTTATTTCAACTTTAATTGCACGAAGCTTTACAAAGGGTTGTGGGGTACATAAAATAACAAAATAGAACGAACAAAATTAACACCGAATTAATAACAGCTACAATACGTAAGACGGTATAGTGTTAGGCTGATACAACTGAATTCAAACGCAGGTACGATAAGAAATATTGAGTAAAAAATGTAAAAACAGATAAATAAAACATTGCACACTATACGCTCAACGCGTAATAAAATAAATGATTCTGTAAGGTGACACAAAAGAAGTCACGCTGTGACGTCTGAGAGCCGGCCCTCAAACGATGCCTGAGGGTCGGTGGTTCTAGTCTTAGGACGTGTGTAGGACAAAGAAAGTGTTACTGCGGCAGCTAGTGACGTGAATTAGCTGAGAGGTAATATGGGGTGGAGAGTCCCCTTATGACGTATGCTGGTTAGGTTTCACCGACGTCATATTAAGTAGGCGAATACAGTTTATTCATCGGCCTGACAACCTCAGTGAACTGGTGACTTTGCAATTGACCTGCCTGTGGATATACGCCACCTGACAATATATACCAACACGCGCCAGACGTGGAGGAGGGGAGGGTGGGGGAGTCGACTTAGATTGTCGGGGCAACATATGGGGCTCATTTAGCCATGCGAGCCAGAACTTTCTTTGGCCCGGTCTCTGCTAACTTTGCATCGTAACTGCACATCCACCGCAGAGTACTTCGACAGCATCAAGTGCATCAACAAGGCTGGGCCCGATTTGCAGAAGTGCACGAAAGACATGTTCGTGGCCACGTACCGCGCATCAAAGGCCGCGGATGGTCAGAAGATACCATATTCCTGTTGGTGAGTGGCGTTCACACGTGGTTAGATGACATTTGTGCCTTAAGATGACAAATTGCTGACGGAAACAGAGAAGAAGGAACGAACGCGCACTAAAACTCTCCATAATGGAAGGGTGGCACCAGTAAGCAGCCGTAAGGAATACTTGCAGTGAACGGAAAAATGAACTTTAATACAGAGACGTACATGGCAAGTAAACTCTGCCTTAGAGTCAGCGGAGACTATAGAGGAAAAACTACCTATAGGTTCCATACATTAAGACGTCCGACCGCATGGCCACTGCCATTAGGCGCCACGATTCAGCGCTACAAACTTTGATATGCTCGCTAGTATTCAAAATTTAATCGGCCAACCTAAGCTAGCCAGCTGTACACCCTGTGTTTTTGGTGCCCGCAGCCGTGTCCGTGTAGTCGTGTACGTGCAGCTGACACGGGGGATCACGTACTGTGTTAAAATTTACCACGGCTACTGCATGATTTTGAACAGTCGCGCACTATGCCGATAATGTATGGCTGTTTGGGAATCTCTGTTCGCTAACACACGCAGAGAATGTAGGGTCTCAAATCGCAAGAGCTACACTCCGTTCCACACAGCATGTGCAACGCTGTGGACGCTAGCCAGACTACTTGCAGCAGATTCATTCGCGTTATGAAATACTTCAATGTGCTTACCACCCCGAATAGAATTTTTCTTTTCGTTTTGAAGGTGAATATCAATTGAAGAAGTTCTGTGTCTTAAAAATAAACAAGCTCTTATAAGTGTGTTATTACGCAACTGGATCGCTTAGCGACTATTTGGTTTAGTTTTTTTTTTGTGTGTATATTTCATATGCAGCACGTCGCGACGCGTCACGCACAGGCTCGTGCTCGGCTAGCGCGAGTGTTCACAATGATGAAAACCGACCACGAGACGCGCCGAGTTATACATTTCGCTGGCCGAACTTCTGGCAGAGCTTCCGTAGCGTTGCACCTAATGTGTGAAATGGAGTATAGACATTTCGACACGATGCAGAAAGCACGTGAGCCCCCTAAAAAATATCAGGGCTGCCTCTGGCCGGTGTGGTAATGACTGAAGGAGATTGTTAAATGAACTGCAATAGAGTGCAAAATTGGGCGACTTGACTGGCACTCATTGTAATCGCAGCGCAAGAGCACGTCAAGACAAGGCAGAAAATTGCCTGTGACACCGCATTTTACTATGTCTAAAGACAAACTATTGAAATAAAAAAGAAGCGCATAGAGAAGTGCTACATCTGTCCTTTGTTCTTCTCGGTGTTGTGTTCCTTTTGCGCTATGCTTACATGTACACGTTACTTTTACGTTGGACCAAACGCGGTCTTTCGTTGGTCTTAGATAATGTGCTAATGTTTTGTGTTCATTTGGTATTTTCGTGATATTTTGTGCTTTCTGTCGTGTGTTGCTCAAGCACACGTGACAGTTACTTGCTTTCATTCAATTGTCAGTAACTAAGAGATAAAAACAAAATGAGAAGTCACGAATTTCGTACGATCAAAAACACCACTACGTGAAACGCTGAAAGCAGGTGAATGCACAAAATATATATCCTTGCTCCCGAAATATCGATCAATAAGACTCTTATGTAGGAGGGTAGCGAATTGGGCGAGTTGGAAAATGCTCATGATGGTTAGCGCAAACGCGACACTTTCGTCTGTGTCGCGTTTGCGCTAACCATCATGAAGACTCTTATGATATGCGGTATCACCAGTGTTCATTATATCTTCGACTAGCTAGGCCCCAGAGGAAGGGACGCTCATCTTAACTCCCATACTGTACAAGGTTCTGCACACCCCAGACGAGCGAGAGCTGTCGGTAGAAATAAGGCGGCAACCGTCAGTTTGAAACAAAAAAAGACAGCGTAACACTACACAAATGCATAGTAAGGCGTAACATGAAATAATCATCGCAGTGAAGGAAACCGTGTAACCTAAAGTAAGTACGTGCCAACTGAAAAAGCGGACGACGAAGCGCTGCGATTGAGAAGATTCG
This sequence comes from Rhipicephalus sanguineus, assembly GCF_013339695.2. Lineage (NCBI taxonomy): Eukaryota > Metazoa > Arthropoda > Arachnida > Ixodida > Ixodidae > Rhipicephalus > Rhipicephalus sanguineus. The sequence continues at coordinate 100,779,427 of NC_051186.1, forward strand.
CAATCCGACACAACCTTGAGCCTAGGTTACCATGGTGGTGCAATCTAGCGAATACACCTCGCAAACGCCCTTTACTACGCCCAGGGAATTACATAGGTAGCCATCAGGCATTTCCTACAAAAAATTCGGCAGATCCCATGCACCGTGGAAATCAATGTTATGTGATGCATGCGGCGGCAAGGTGACTGTGGCTTATTTTTTTACATTGAGCGAAACGTTACGAAATGACGCTAAAGATATGGGAAAATGGTATTCGCCTTTTCGGTCGGTTTGGAGATTACGATAGCAGCAGCACGTGTTGCACCCCAAGAAACTTCCGGTCACTTCAATTATCAGATCTATAACGCCGAAGCAGAAAGCGTGTTTTTTATGTTGTGCCAAAATAAGGAAAGACTCTTTCTTCGCTTTCAGGTAAAAGGAAGGCGCTTAAAGTGAAGGCCTAACTCTTGTACTGCTGTGTGTGCAGCTCAGAAGAATATTTATTTAAAATATTTGGCCAGATACAGGGCGAAAAGTGTTGAAAATGTGCGGGCTACTCGCGAAGGCTTTTTATCCCCGCCAATGCTACTAGGCTACGCCGGCGCACAAAACCGGAAGCCGTCCAGGAGCTGTGTTTACAAACAGCGAAAAGGTCTATACACACTCACGTATGTTGAAGAGTCGCACATTTGTTATATAACCAGTTGTTTACAGTTGCGTAACGATGCCAACAGCAACATGGGTATTAGCAGCATCAGACGCGGTGAGCTGATATGTAGTGCTTAGACTTGTCCGTTGAGATGGAGAACGCACGCACGTTTCACAAACCCGTGTACATGTGTAGAAGGGGTTCTTGAGAGTTCTCAGCTAGATGGTGGCGAGCAGAATGTCTTCGTTATCGTAATTTTTGTGCGCAGCGCAGACCTCGCCGATTCCGCTGCGTGTCTAAATGTGTTCTGAGTCTGGCCGCCGGCGAAGTGGGAAGCGGCCTAGGTTGAACTTGCGCCACGCTTACGCATCGCTTGCTGTGAGCGCCACAGTGGGCTCGTCGCTCCAGGTTTGAGAAAGTGCTAAAAAGCCAGTTTCTGGGAGCAGAGTGTCATTGTCAAGGTCGCGCGCGTGCGCGTGCACAGATTGTACGTTGAGAGGGGTGAGCTTGAGGTGATTTTTGTGGTTGTGGCATCGAATGAAGGTGGTAGCCAGGTCAAAGGCAATGTCTAGAGGCACGTTTGCTAGCCGGGTCATGTCGTCGACAGACTCTCCGTCGATATAGACCCGATACATGTCGGAACCTGATGTCACCTTTTGCGTTGGTGAGGTATAGGCCGTCGAGGCTGGTAGCCCTGGAAAGTGCTACGCAGACCGACGTCAGTGGTTGGCGCTTATCGTAACCGTAGACTACCTGAGCGCATGCGATCCTTTTTTACTTATGTATAGTTATGGCGGTTGCTTGCACAAGGAGAAACTGTGTCCTCGTAAATGAGATATTGTTCTGGCGTATATCGTGGTTGTGGTGCTTGCATTAGCACGGTCACCCATTTCAATTCTAATGAGGAGTGTGCGGTAGCGATGTCCTTCGTCCTGGCTGGGGCGACAATGCCTACCGCAGACGTTGGAATTCAAGCCACCATCACACGAAGTTGCCGTGTTCGTCACGCTCGATGTACCACAAGGTGTCCATGTTTCTATTAATGAGGCCGTCATTTACGTCGATGTTGGCCGTGATCACGTACGGCTTGCCCATGCTCAGGTAAATTGAGGCCGGCAGGCCACCCATGTCGCTTACGTTCATCTTGGCCACCTTGGTCCTGTGTACGTGCTCGTTCTTATGGCCAGTTGTGCTATCGCAAGCGGGATGACATAACACGTTGTCCGCATCGTCGATGGAACGTGCGTTATAGTATAGCTGCGTTGCTGTAGTATAGCTGTATGCCGTCAGGGCACTTAGCGGCGTCTTCTTCGCGGGTCACAAGGGGGGCTCTCAACCAATCTGACGTCATACTCAATCACCATGAGGCCATCGCCCAACCTCAGAAGAAATGGAGAGAACACTGCGTCATTTTGGCGGACCACGTGTACGAGTGGATGGTAGTGCAGCGTCTACCAGGAGAGTTCTGCCTTCAGCTCCCTTACTTGCCCTGCGTCTCAATGTGTATGTTCGCGGTTATTGTGTTGATTGAGACGTGAATCACCGGTGGCACATACCCGCATAACATGAACTGTGACATGCGGGTATGCGCCACATTTGAGTAATAGAAAGGGTTTAATGACGTACGCGACAGTCATTTGGCGTTGTTCATGTCATGACCAGGGAATCGTATTCGTCATACACTGATCCCCCGCTGTGCCAATTTTGGTATATTGCAAATTATGGAGACCATCAAGAGAGCGCCCAGGCGTAGGTCGCTAGATAGATAGATAGATAGATAGATAGATAGATAGATAGATAGATAGATAGATAGATAGATAGATAGATAGATAGATAGATAGATAGATAGATAGATAGATAGATAGATAGATAGATAGATAGATAGATAGAGACGGCCGTATTGCTTGAGGTTTGCTAAGAAATCCTTCGCATTTAAAATTATAAATAAGCATGAAGCAATGTTCGGGCGCTTGTGATATGTACAACGGGTTCTTTTTTATTTTTATTGCGAGTATTGTTATCGACTCATCCCACTATTTTAGTCCTTTATGAAAATTATTCGACATGCGTAAATGATGAGTTGCAACATTTCGTTGCCTCTGTGGTTTGCACATCTTCGCCCCAACCTTCCCTTAGAGTTTGTGTGACTATGAATTCCGCTGAGATAATTGCCGTCCGTCCATTTTCGTATCACAAAGCTACGATGACATTTTATGTGAAGAATTGTGCACCAATCTCATTATAGCTTAAGGCTACACAACGGCTGCATTGCAACTTTCGCCTTGTCAGCGGGCAAGCGTGCGTTGGCATTGTATGCGCGAGCAGGAAAGGTAAGGTGATAAGCGATACCTTTCGTGTTAAAGACAGCATGAATCAATTTTTACGTCTTGATTGTCAATCTACAGTGTACCTCACATTTCCGTATTTAAACAAACGCTATTTCTTTAATTTTTCAACAGCTATTACCACGAGTTCATCGAGTGTGAAGAAGGCGCTCTGAACAAAGCGTGCAAGCATCCAGCGGCGAAAAAGTTCTTGCACGACATCCTCGATCACGTTTTCGGTGAGGTGCTCAGCTTCCCCTGCAGCAAGTACACGAAGGGCTCGGAGGCATGCCAGACTCTGCCCGCATTGTCCACCAAGGATGATGCCAAGGCTCGCAGCAAGGGATTCATCGAGCCATTGGTAGTCATCTCCAGCAAGTTGAGCGGCTAAGGCGCGTTCCTCTATTGTACAGATACATCATTTTATAGGCACTCGCAAACCACTCGAGTAAAGATGGGCCATGTTGGTATGCGTTTTTGTCCAAAGAATTAAGAGCATGGTAGAACTGACGGCGGACGTGATACATTCACACAACTGACGAACTCACTATCCGCTGCAGAATAAAGTGATTCTGGCCGAGTTGTTGGCGACTGCTTGTCATTATTGAGAGCTAACAAAAAATGAAGGCAACGCAAAGAACACATATCGATCTGATCAACACAGTCCAATTCAGAGCCATGTAGAGATAAGGACGGGTGGCTTCCGCCTAGAGCCGCATTCTTAGATATGTCTTAGGCTTCCGAAATTTATCTCGTAGTTTTGAGCAGGACGCCCGATCATAAAAAGTTTTCTTGAACACAGTTTGACAATGGCCGGAATGACAATGCGACGCTAAATGCAAAATGTGCGTACTTGAATGAATGCAGATCGGCTTAGACGAAGATAGGAGACACAAAATAGACACAGACGAGCGCTGATCTGTCTCTATTTACGTCTCCTGTCTTCGCATAAGCCGCGCTGAATTCGTCCGAGCATGTACCAACTCGCCTAAGTCATCAAGGTATTATTGGAACAAAATTTACAGTTCCTCGAACAAAATGCATCACCAACTAGCCCACCCGCGGATCTTTTTTCGATGTTCGTATGCTGCTGCAAAAGGTGAGACAACGCCGTCGTTTGTGAAGTGTGTCGTTTGTGAATGTAGCGGATGGACTGCTCTCACTTCTAATGAAATCGACCTACAATGCATATACTCAGTGGCAATTCCCTTCGGGTTTGGTAGTGCTAAAAAGAGCATGGGCTTAGAATCCCGCCAGCGAAGATTCTTTTTCGGCACAAATTTTTCTCTCTTTCCTCTCTCTCTTCTTTCTTTCTTTCTTTCTTTCTTTCTTTCTTTCTTTCTTTCTTTCTTTCTTTCTTTCTTTCTTTCTTTCTTTCTTCCTTTCTTTCTATCTATCTCTCTGTGTACTCGTTCTCGGGGTTATTACAGGCCTCACCGTAGCGGTGAGTAGTGGGATTTGCCTAAAATTTATGGCACATACCCGTTCATGGTGATGATGGTTTACGGGCATGGCCACCCATTTTACGTCGAGCTAGCAGAACTTCGCTGTTAAATATTAGTAAAAATGTTGCGATTTCTTCCTAACTTTGACACAGAAGGGTTTTTCTTCGGGCGTGCTCTGTAACGCTGGCGCATTAAAACATAGCCGCCATTGATATCACCGTACTTTTATTTTCACTAAGCTGCACGCTACACCCATGCACAGAAAAATGGACCTAATAGTCGGTAGAGCTTCGACGTACAAAATGGTGCAGGAGGTGGTGGTTTGTTGTTCCTTTAAATACTTCTACAGAAACATGGTGGTTGCTTTCGTTATTTAGTGGTTAGTATGAGGGATGGTACTGATTGCCTCCTTGTAACTTTGTCGCTCGGCTTGCTCGTGCAATCACTGCATCTGTTCTCCGCGTCTTTGCATATCGGTAGCCTGCCATGGCTTCACGTTAGACTACTTTGCTTATATGGCCACGACATGGGAGGCTCCATGTGTGGGATACCCTCGCGGACTCTTCAGACGCGCCGGCGTGATTTAGTGGGAAATAAAATGCCACGGCGCCTTCCGCGTGCCGTAATTACGCTTCAGGTTTAGATTTCGAAGGTGCGAGAAATTCCTGTCTCGATTTTAGTAGGTTCCCCATTTAATGAAGTAATTTGAGCGCTGTCATCGCTTTGTTAAATCGAGTTGCAACAGTAGTAACGATTTCACACTCGTTCGCGCGTTCCTAAGGACCAATGAGCGTTTCGATTGCCTCATGTTTGAGCTATCTGTAACAAGCGCGAAGTAATCAAGCAGATAATAAGGCATGCACTATATTTGCTGATCCGTGCTTATGATATTGGAGGACCTATTTAAAACTCATCCATCCAGCACTACGAGCGAACAGCTACTGATCCATACAATCCCCGACGAGGTGAACAAACAAAGCTTGCCCTTGATGTAGCACATTAGCTTTGAAACTACAATAAACAAAATATAATTAACACGGTTCAATGAATCTATACAAAGGCTGCACATAGAAGCAAAAGCCGCTGTTTATAACGCCACCGTCGGTGTAACAATTCCGTACTTGCGAGTCGACCTGAACTCTTTATTGAGATCACTCATGCGAGAGCACACAATACCTTACTGGGGTCAACAAGACCACCGCTACAGGTGTCTTCGTGAAATAGACTCGGACATGACTTTTCGTCTCCGGGCTAAAATAAACCGTACCCATGCCAGTGCGCTACACCCTATTCGTGTGGGCGTTTCCTTCACTCCACGCTGTGCGCACATTATCGTCCGGGCGGAAAGCCCAAATTGTGTACGCTGCCAAGTGTATCAGACTTTATCGCACACATTTTGCGACTGCGCTCTCTACGCGTCCTAAACGGAAGTCGTTGGCTTCAACGTTTGCAGGCATCCGAGTGAAACTTGTGTATTACGCGTGGTGTCCTGCTAGTCTCGTCATGGGTGAAGCAGCCGGTTCGTCCCAGGTCCGCCCGGGCGTGAGCTCTTCAGGACCTAAAGCTCTTCTCATGTCGTGTCATTGGCAATGCCCGAAAAGGGAGATTCAGCAATGGCTACAAGGGCAGCTATAGGTTTTCAGAAGAGTACTGCACTGGACACTACACTTTAGGAAAGCACTGTGTTACGTGGTTATTGTACATACGCATCGCCTCTTCCTGTACTCATCGTCATATTTCGTCCCTACATTGCTCCCTTCGCTTTTCTTCCTTGCAGAGCAGCAGGACAGAGCGTACTAGCTCAGGCCCACCTCTCTGCTTTCCTCTAATGAAATCTCTGTCTGCCATGCGTCTAAAGAAATGTGTCACTTAGGCAGAGCCCACCTAAAGGTTCTGAAGGACTTTCGAACACAGTATTTGTCTGATAGGGCAAAGTTAGCAGAGGTCAGCAAACGATACGAAGGTCACATGGTATGTAGAAAGGCTTTCAAAGGTTTCCCACAGCAGGCACTCAAACAGTGGGAGAATGCTATATCTGCCGGCATGCCCTTCATGTGAAAGTCTGCGACTCACTCGCTGCGCAGTTCTTTTTTGTACCGAGCCCACTGATGACTTCTCTTTGAAGTGAGGAGATCGGAATAAAATTAGAACTCCAGCACCTGGAGTAGCATGTCAGGCGAACAGCCAGGCAAACATCTCCAGCTTCATTAAAATGTTTATCTCTCTAGAACGAAATAGCCTTCCGTTAGAGCCCCCGGATCATAACGAACGGAAGAAGGCTAAAAGACCTTGCAATATCTGACGCTGCTTGGACTAATAATAGCCATAACCATCCAGAAAAAAATCACAATTTCACCACAGAGGCGAAGCAATGAATGTGATAGCAACAAATTGTAGTGTTACACGAAGTGAGGCCGCAGCTAACTGTTTTCTATGCAATCTCGCGTAACTACAAAACTCTGGTTTAAGAGGATACGGCCGCTCCAGGGCGAGATGCTCTCCGCATAGTCACTTCGCATTGAGAGCGCAGCACGTAGAAGGGTATACGAGCCGCCCGCTGTGATGTCTTTCGAGATAGCGCGCCAGCGCCCTTAGATTCAAAGTTCAAAGTGGCTGTTCGTGCGGCGCCCCCCGCTCCCACTTCGCGTGTTTTTCACGGTCTTTAAAGACCGGCGGGGCGTTTCCTGTCTGCTTCGACGGCAGGCCTCCCGAGCGGGGTGATGTTATCGCATACACCTTCCGAGCGACGGAAATGGGCCGGCTCTTTTCATCTCTGCTTCGGCCACGTTCGTCGGCCTCGCTCGCGCCTTTTTACCCGCGGTAGAACATACAACGCGCGGGGGGACCTGATCAATTTGGACTTCATACCGGAAAGACATCACGGCGACGGCAAAAACCCGTCTAGACTGCCCATATAATTGCTATCGCAATAATAAAAACATAATTGTTACTTCATATTGACTGACCATTGTTATTACGTTGCTGCGTCTTATGGCGCTGGCCTGCAAGTTTATCCCATTACAATGAAGTAGCATGCATAAAAAGGCTCACGCACCACCCATCGTGTGCGTGGTAAATAGGACCACGCGATTAATAATAATTCGGGTGCGCCCTCTACAACGTTCCCTATAGCTGAGGCGCTCAAATAAAAAATGCTCTTTAATCACTCCATGGAACAGCTTGGCGCATAGCGCAACAGGAAACAGGCACACAAGAAGAAAGGACAGGGTAACATAATCGCTTACTTTCCTTCTCCGTTTATTGTGTCCTTGTTTACTCTTGCACTGTGCTACAAGCCATTTCCTGGTGGCAATCCTACCAGCCCAGATTGGGACTGTCTGAACAGTCAATGCAATGACATTTTCGACGCATTTGCAGAACGTAGAGCCCCTAAATGCCAATCATTCAATGCTGGAAACATTGCTTCAGCGAAAACAGTTTCTGATGGACAGCTTATTGCCGTACAGATAAAAACATCGGCAGATCCCATGGCTTGTGGGAGTCAGTTGCATGCGAAGCAGGAAGCCAGTATTTCTGTGCTACATTTCTTGCCCTTGAGCCAAGCTTTACGAGGTGGATCGATGTGTTCTTGTAAATGGAGGAGTTGTGTGCACATCGTGGGCTTGCGAGACATGCAGCCCACACTGACGTTTAAATGGCAAGTTATGGTATGACGTAGTATCAGCACAAACGATCAAGCACAGACGTCGATGTTATCGAAGCGAAGTGCAGGCTACGGTGAGATGATGTGAATATGATACGTATCTTTCGTTAGCGTATTCCACCGGGGTAGAGCACCGCTTGAATATAGCTTGTTGATTCACGGGAATAAAAATTTAATGTTAATTATACTGCTATAAAAGCGGAGCCAGCACTGGAATCGCAACTGACGTTAACCCGACATGACTCCTATATCATAGGTGTACATATGTAGTGTTTATTGCTTTGTTATAAATTTAGATAGCCAGCACTAAACACAATTGACGTTACACCAACATTACGCGTGCATAGGGTCTTTTTCCAACTTTTAGGCAGCCATAAGCAATACTGCCTGTAGGGCACATGCATTAAGACGTCCGACCGCATGGCCGCCACCATTAAGCGCCACGACACAGCGCTACGAACTTTGATATGCTCGCTAGTAATCACAGTTTAATCGGCCAACCTAAGCTAGCCAGCTCTGCACACTGTTTTTGGTGCCCGCAGACGTGTCCGTGCAGTGTGTCCGTGAGCTGACACGGGGGATCACGTGCTGTGTAAAATTTCCCACGGCTGCTGCATTGTTTTGAACAGGTGCGCACTATGCCGATAATGTATGGCTTATAGTGATTCTCTGCTCGCTAACACAAGCAGAGAGTATAGGGTCTTAAATCGGAAGAGCTACACTCCATCCCACACATCAGGTGCAGCGCTGTGGGCGCTAGCGAGACCTTTTGCAGTAGATGCGTTCGCGTTAAGAAATACGTCAATGTTCTTACTACCCAGAATGGTATTTTCTTTTAGGGGCAAAGCTCCTTATAGCGGCACCCGTTCGTCCCATGTATGTAGTGCATAACCAGTCTTAACGCTAGTACCAGATCTTGACCTCCAAGGTGGTGCCGGTGGGAGATTTCTCCTATGCGTTGTTGAACAATAAGAAATTCGCAGCGTACGCGTTAACTAAAAGCCGACTTCTTCTGTCTCTCATTCCCCATTAGCAGCCATTGGCATGTTCCAGTAGGAAACGTTAGTAGAAGTAGAGGTGTAAGTGTTAGCTAAAGCCGACCTCTTCTGTCTCTCATTCCCCATTAGCAGCCATTGTTTACCTCCAAGGCAGTGCCTGGTGAGATTTCTCCTGTGCGTGATTAAACAATAAAAATTCACAGCGTACATGTAAAATTAAAGTGAGCTGCAAATCGCCATGACTCTCATCGACCCTTTAGTATAAACCGGCCCGATCTCACGTCGTTGATGATGCACTGGGCGTGAAGCTGCGCGACGCCGCCGCCAAGATCCTGCCGTACGAGAGCTTCGCCCCACTCATCATCATTCATCCCGTGGATATGCTGTGGAATTTTGTTTTTACGGTGAGTAGTAATTAAAGAAGTTATGTGCCTTACAAATAAACCAACATACATCTGCTATTACGCAGCTGGATCGCTTAGCGTCTATTTGGTTTGCATTTGGTTTGCAAGTATTTCATTTGCAGCACTTCGCGACGCGTCACGCACAAGTTCGTGCTCGGCACGCGCGAGCGTTTAGAACGAGAAAAACCGACCACGAGATGTGCGTAGTTATACATTGAGCTGGCCGAATTTCTTGCATAGCTTCCACAGCGCTGCATCTGATGTGTGAAATGGAGTATAGACATTTCGACCCGATGCAGAGAGCACATGAGTCCAAAAAAAAATGTCGGGGCTGCCCCTCGCAGGGGTGATAATGACTGAAGGAGGTTGTATAAAGAACTGCAATAGAGTGCAAAATTGGGCGACTTGGCTGGCACTCATTGTAATCGCAGCACAAGAGCACGTCAAGACGAGGCAGAAAATTGCCTGTGACACCGCATTTTGCTATGCTTAAGGGCAAACTATTGAAAAAAAAAAAAAAAAGAAGTGCTTAGAGAAGTGCTACATCTGTCATTCGTGCTTCTCGGCGTGGTGTTATTTCTGCACTATTCCTATTTGTACACTTTACGATGGACCAAATGCGGTCATTCGTTGATCTTAGATAATGTGTTAATTTCTTGTGTTCAGTTAGTTTTTTTGTAACATTCGTGCTTTGTGTAGTGCGTTGCTCACGGGCACGCGACAGTTACTTGCATTCATTGAACTGTCAGCAACTGTGAGATAGAAACACAATGAGAAGTCACGTGCTTTCGAGCTATCAAAACCAACACTACGTGAAACGCCGAAAGCGGGTGACAAACTATATACCTTTGTTGCGGAAATATTCATCAATAAAGCTTTTCTTGTATGTGGTGTTCAAGAGATCTTCTTCTAGGTAGACTCTAGGGAAAGGGCTACTCATGATAACTTGTATACTGTAAAATGTTTTGTACGCGCGAGGCGAGCGAAAGCTGATGCTAGGAATAAGACGGGGACCATAAACTTGAAATAAAAGATAACGTTACATTACATAAGTGCATAATGAGGTGTAACACGACAGATTCGTCGCAGTTAAAGAGACTGTGTAACATAAACTGTAATTGTAAATACGTGTCAGCAGAAAGCATAGACGACGAAGCACAGCGATTCACAAGAGGCGTAATCTACCAATATTTTGAACCTAAGTTGATATGGTGGCGCCATCCAGCAAGGACAACTGAAACGCTCTTTACTACGAAGAGTTAATTACGTAAGTACCCACACGACTTTTCCTACAAATATTCTATATAAAGGTCAATTATTGTCCGCGCGTTTGTGATAGGTGCAACGCCTCGTTTATTTATATTGCGAATATTGCTATCGTTATATCACGCTAATTTTAGCCTTCATGCTAATAATTGCAATAGCGAAAGTGATCGGTTGTAACATTCTGGTGTATTGTGGACGGCGCTTTTTCGCCCCAGATTTTCCCCTAGAGTCTTTACTGACTACGGGTTCTACGGAAACCAGCAAGATGGCAGAAAGCTCACGAAAGAGAAAATAGCCGTCCACCCCATTTGTATCACAAAGCTACGAGGAACACCCGCCACGGTAGTCAAGTGGTTCTGGTGCTCGACTGCTGACCCGGTCCAATAGCCGCCGTAGCGGCCGCATTTCGGCGGAGGCGAAATGATTGAGGCCAGTGTGCTTAGGTTTAGGTGCACGTCAAAGAACACTAGATGGTCAAAATTTCCAGAGCCCTCCGATACGTCGTCCCTAATAATCATATCCTGATTTCGGGACGTAAAACCCTAGCAATTCTTATTATTAATGCTACGAGGAAATCACGTGTGAAAAATACCGCAGGAATCTCATTATAGCTATGCACTACACAACGGCTGCATTCTAATTTCCGCTTTCTCAGTGGGTAAGCGTGCGTTGGCATTGTTTGCGCGAGCAGGAAAGGTGAGACGATAAGCGATACCTCTCGTGTTAAATGCATCACAAATCAAATTTTCTGTCTCAATTGTCAATCTGTAATAAACATTCCCGTGTTTAATTAAACGTTCTTTCTCTCATTTTGCAATACCTATTACCGAGAGTTTATCGAGTGTGCCGAAGGTGCTTTGAACAAAGCCTGCAAACTTCCGGCGGCGAAGAAGTTCTTGCATGTCATCTTCGATCACGTCTTCGGTGAAGTGCTCAGCTTCCCATGCAGCAAGTACGCGAAGTGCACAGCAGCATGCGAGACTCGGCCCGCCTTGTCCACCAAGGATGATGCCAACGCTCGCAACAAGGGATTCATCGAGCCATTCGTAGTCATTTCCAGCAAGCTTAGCGCTTGAGTCGCGTTGCTCCGTAGTATATGTTCGTCCATTTAGCAGTTCCAACCACTTGCAAGCCGCTCGGGTAAATGTGTGTCACGTTGTTGCGCACCGTCGCAAGGGGTGCAGTAACAGTGATCATTGTGAACAGATGTTTGAGTGTCATAATGGTGTAATAGTAGCGCAAAAAAAAAGACGAGGACAAGAAAGTGAACACCACAAGCGCTTACTCACAACTGAAAGCTTTATTGCTTGAACAGAAAATATATCTAAACTTGACGATCGACTAATTCCCGCGCATGCGCATCATGGGCAAGGCAAAAGGCAAAAACCAGAACAAAAAACACATCACCTTCAACCCTCCGCCCCCCCAACAGGCTACCCCCTTTCCTTGAGTAGAATTACTTCCCTCTCCGATATGGCTAAAGAACGCACTTGGCCATGCACTGCGCTGAGTGCCGGTGCGAAGCGCAATTCCCCGCAACGGAGGTCTTGTTCAAACACCGCGATCGCACGACACGAGAACTCGCAGAAGCTTTTCATATTAGCACGAGGGCGTCTACGTGCGTTAGCCATCCTTCTTTAGCCATATCGGAGAGGGAAGTAATTCTACTCAAGGAAAGGGGGTAGCCTGTTGGGGGGCGGAGGGTTGAAGGTGATGTGTTTTTTGTTCTGGTTTTTGCCTTTTGCCTTGCCCATGATGCGCATGCGCGGGAATTAGTCGATCGTCAAGTTTAGATATATTTTCTGTTCAAGCAATAAAGCTTTCAGTTGTGAGTAAGCGCTTGTGGTGTTCACTTTCTTGTCCTCGTCTTGTTTTTGCGCTACTATTACACCATTATGAATCAGTATCAACTAGCTCGCCTTTCCGTTTTGTTTGAGTGTCGTGGACGTCGCAGTGACTCATATAATGGACGATTCGCATTTCGAATGAAATCAATGTATTGTGCATACTAGCAGTTCGAGCTCCCCGCGAGTAGTGCTCGCTGCTATATCGCGCATGGGTGTGTAGTTATCGCCAGGTGACCAAACTGGCCTCGACTGGCAAAAACAACGTCCATCAAGCAGGGTTTCGATCGTTCATTGTGTGTGCCCAGTCTGGTACAAGCAATGTATACCGTCAGGTCTGAACAAAGCAAGTCAGTCATACATATCGAAAGCTTTCAACCCGTGCATAATCCCTCTGAAAGCTGCCAAATATGTTAAGAAAACTGGAGTGTCCATCTTCTAAACATGAGATTATTTCTGCCTACAGCATCTTTGTTTTCCATCTCGTTATTTTGTCATTCTCATCAATGTTTTGGGTGATATAGCCAGGCAGGGTGCATAAAAAGCCCGTAGAAGTGTAAATAAACTGAGTTATAAGACGACGCTCGTCTGTGTGAATATGTCTTCTTTCTTCGTGTAAGTCGCGCTGAATTCGTCCAAGTATGTACCAACTTGGCCAAGTGACTGTAATATTGGAGGGTTTAACAACGTAGCTTTAGGACATTATCCTGCCATTATCCTGCCATTACGGTGTCCTGCTAGCTATGCGGTCGCTTGCCAGGTAGTGCTGATGTTGAGGTAAGCGCGCGGTGGGGAATCGGAAACGAAACGTGCGCGACGCCGGCAGATAGCTGGCGCAGTAAGAGCACTGTATATTTGCTAAAATTGTTACGCAAATAATCGCGGGTGCGTACAATACTGCATGTCTGTCACTCTGTGGTGCAGCTTGAATGCGTTACACAGAAGCAATATCGCGCTGTGTCGACAGGATAGACACGAATTTTAATTATCGGCGGTGAGCCCATGCCATCGGTATTAGGCATGTAGGTGATAAGTGGAAGAAAATATTTCAGGCTTGTTCTGTTCTTCATTACAGTTCAGTTACACAGTTTCTACAGCTATAATTCCTTAAAATAAAGGCAAAGCGCAAGAAAGACAGGACAAGAGAGACAGCAAAGCATATTATTAGAATTTGTTGGTGAAAGTGGTAATCGGATGGGTGGGGAAATTCGTAATGAAAGCGATGTAACTGACAAAATATATTCTACAAAGTATGTAGCGAAGATGAATTATAACGAAGCATAGAGACGTAAGGTTAGTGCTTACAGATTCAAGAAGCACAATTGTTGGAAAATAAGGTTTAGGCATGCATTATACATCTTTGTTGATGTTCGCAATGAACACTAAAGAATCGCTCTGCCATGAGAACAATCTCTGTATCACACAGACATATCGACAGAACTTGAGCACTCTCTTGCCAGTAAACACTCATGAAATCAATTGGTGGGGCATGATGTGAACCTGTGCCAATGCTGGATAAATAAAGGTCATATGTATTACGTACTTTTATTGCGATCGCAATTATATGGACAGTCTCGGCTGATTTTTGCCGCTGCTGTCATGCACCGGAGACGTATAAGTATGTATATATTACACACACACACACATATATATATATATATATATATAAGTCCCAAAGAAAAATGCTTCCGAAGCGCGGAATCGAACCAGCGACCTCTCGCTCCGCAACGCGCGGCGCTAACCACTACGTCACAAAGCGCAGGTCCTTCAGGTAGCTAACGGCGAGCGTTATATACACACCCTTTACCGCTGGAACGACTCGGAGACGTCAGGCGCTTATAAGCGTGTCTTCATTACCAGCGAGATGGCGCGAGGAGCACAACGGGCGCATTTAAAAGTCGTCGGCCAGCTCGCTCCCTTTTTCTAATATTTGCGCAGGGAGAACTTTGCCCTTCCGCTGTCTGGTCGTGCGGTAGTTGCTGCCGAGGGGTGGGTAGTTGCTTCTGCAGGGTAGCAGCGCGTCCTTCACGGGCAACTTTTCTTGCTGTCGCATTCATCGCTTCGCCCTTGCGGCGAAACTGTGACTTTTTTATTGTGTTATTAACTTTTTCAATATGGTTGTGCTTGGAAGCTGAAATATGATTTCTCCCTGTTACTTTTAGAAGCTCCGGCTTGAAAGACGTAAAATCTTGCAGTGTGGCTGAGGATAAGTCATATTAATGTATGCTTTATCACTTCGATTTTCTAGGTTTTACTCGTGACAGTAGTGCACAGACATTTACTTTATAAGCATTATAATGGTAGGCCCTCTAACTGTGACATGTTAATTTAGTCAGGCAGCAGAAGTAGGTGTGCTCAATCAAATTTTGGACTTTTCTGGGCTTTATTAAAAAAAAAACAAAAAGAACACTACCGCATCCTATGAACGCAATCTCGCTAATCATGACGACCTAAACGTGCTTGATGAAGCAGTGCTGCAACTAGTGCTCTCCACACTTACAATTTGTTTATTGGCTGTAAATAATTTGTGAACATGTGTTTTTTTAGGAATGTGCGAAGAGTGAAGTTTTATCTCGAATGGAATTCGAATCAAATAGTGCCGAATAGAGGTAAAAAATATCGAATATTGAATGCAATATCGAATACAAAAGGTTTTATTGAGAGTTGAAAGAAAGAACAAAGAAATGAAATCTGATCATGTCCTAGAGCACATAACGCAGTGACCGACTGCGACCAAAAGGCTACGATACACATTGTCATGCAGAAGCCCAAGCTGTTCTACATGACCTTCTTTCAGGCTCTCTCGCTGTGATATTGCGGCGTTTCCTGTGGTTGAAAACATGCGCTCACTTGATACCACAAAGCAGGGGTGTTGAAGGTATCCCAAATGAATTTTCGACAAACCTGGATAAAGTGCATATCCATATTCTTTCCAATACTTCAAAAAATCATCCTTTCTTGGGATCAGGTGCTCATTGAAGAATTCTCGAACCTCTGGACTATAATGTCCGAGTTCAGTCTGCTGGTTATTTCTTGAGCTCGCAGTTAGACGGTCTTCCAGACTGTTCCCTCACCTTCTTTGCTAGAGCCTTGACGAGCAGAAATGGCATAATATTCTTTAGAATAAACATGCGCTCACTTTTGAACAAGGATATAGCTGAAAGTTTTAACGAAAGACCTACTGTAACGACGTTAGCGTTAGTTTCAGCCACCCCACCCTAACCCAGTTGCGCCATGGCCTTTGTCGCGTTTTAGGTATTCGCGCCGTCGGATTATTCCAAACTTGGAATACTAGCTATTCGAAAGTCGAGTAGAATTATTTGCTGAGGTATTATTCAATTCGAATTCAGAACTCGTAGTGTTTTTTGCTTCCCATATATTTTTCGGTTTTACTTTCAATAAAACTTCAGTTGTTAGTATGCGTTTGTCCTGTAGGCTTCTCCTTCTTGTCCCACGTATTTTCCCGCTATCTTTACTTATCAAGGTAACTTAGTGTGTGTTGTTTATTATTTAGCAGTTGAACTACATAGTGCTATACCATTTCCCCATCATAGGAATAACGCTGCCATGACTTTTACAGCGAAAGCTGTGGTGAGATCATTTCAACGGCCGTTTTTGCTGCCGTAGTTGTCCGCCGTCGCCGGTGTCCGTAACCACTATCGCTAGAAATAAGGAAAAAAACGAAATAAGAAAAAAATTCCAGGATGGAACGGGGGTTCAAACCTGGGTCCGCTGCGTGGGATCCCAATGTTGTACCTCAAAGCCATGCCAGTACTTGGAACTGCCTTGCAAAACGACGCTATACAGGCTTCATGTCCAGAAGGAACCACATTAACATATGTAATTTAGTGTGGTAGAAGAGTGAAATAACAACCACGCACCACACAACGCAAATTCTGTAACCAGGCGTCACACAATGCGCATTGCGCAACGAGTGGGCTGTTGTTTGCTTCCAACCCATTACAAGAGGCTCTGCAATAATTCTTCATCGTCTTCAGGCACAACACCAACAAAGTGCGCATAATGCCTTACATGTTTTTAGCGGGTACCACGGCTCTCCTTTGAGTGACGAAAAATCGCATAGTGGCTGCTTCTCTACTTCACAGAAATTATGACGATTTATAGCGTAGTGGGTTCCTCGCAAGTGCACTTGCATTGATTGCCAAGGAAGCCCATGAGCCCATCATCCATTTCCTCAGGGTCTCAATAAAGTTCTTCACCCCTCTCTCTGTCTCTCTTTCTCACGTCAATGTATGTTATATTGCATGGTGGGAGAGTTAAATAGCGACCGGGCGTCACACAATGCGAATTACGTAACTGGTGAGCCGTTTAAAGCTTCCAACCCATTCTAAAGGGCTGAGCCACAATTCTTCATCGTTATCAGTCGTCACGTAAAGTGCACATAATGCCTTACATATGTGTAGCTGGAACCTCGCTTCTGCGCACAATGACGAATAATGGCGTTGTAGGTGCTTCCCAACTTCACAAATATTGTGATTTATGGCGTAGTGGGTACCTTGCTAGTGTACTTGTATTAGTAGCCTCAAGAGAGTTTACAACGGGCTCTAGAAATGCCGCTCTTCCAGCTTTCGCTGTGTCTGTGCTGCGCTTTCCGCGCAGGCCTGGCGTTTTTTCGCTTAGTTTTCCATGCTTCTATCTCATTTCTCGCATTTGATACTCTGCGCACGAGACGCGATACGTACGATACTGGGGCGTTAAAGATTATGACCAAAGCTCTGGCTATTCTCTCATAAGAGGACGCCTGAAGTGATGTAGCTCGATCGTACGGCGTAGGGCCTTTCGTTCTCCCGTACTGCTGGCTAAGGTTTCTTAACGTCGTGACGTCGAACGTGCTAAAGTAAAATGGTACCTGAGGTACCTGAATACAGGCCATAACGAAGCTATTAACGCTCAAATACAGATTAAAAGAAACAAACAAGGTCTAAAATAATATAAATAACAGAAATAGCTAAGAAGTAATTGAAATAATTAACTTAACATCGCTAAAACGCTTCGGAAAACATGGGGCTGACTCCGGCGGGGAGCGAGAGAGGGCACCACTCCCTCAGTGTGCGAGCGAATGCCCCGCTCCCCCCTTGCGCCACCTCTCCGTCGGCACTGCGTCGCCACGTGACTACATCTGATGGGGGCAACAGCCAGACAGAACTCGCTGCAGACGATGCGTAACTCAATTGCCGTAACAAGCAGGAAGTCGATAAAGCGCAGCAAAAACTAGCGCAAATATCGCACACCGAGTTTGTGATTCTGCCTAACAAGGTTTTACTCATGCTGGGGAAACGCTGCATGCTTACCTCAAACAGTGGCGTCATCGACGGTTTGTTAAACACGGCAATGGGAACTCTACGAACCGGAATCGCTGGGTGCCCGGGCGACGCACTTCCTCAGGTTTCACAGTAGTTGAGCTGCCACACGTTTTTTTTTTTTATTTTCACTTCAGTTTCTAGAACTGATCCCAAATGAAAGTATGCGCGCTTTGATGCAAGCCAGTCTCTACAGCAATGAGGCACCTGTTGCCGGGAATCAAATATTCGATATTATTATCATCATAGAGCACCATACACAGTCCATGTGTCGTAAATTGATGCGATAAAGATCTTTAGATTCCGATCCCTCCTTTAGCACGTCTTTGTTTTGCTGTTTGGGCTAGCAGGCATTTGTTAAATTATTGCAAGAATTACTTATTTGTGCTTGTATCTAGCTGCTCCTACGTGTGTCTTCGGCTGCATAACGTAATAATCAACGAAAGCATGCGTGAAAGAACGCGAAAGCTATGAATTCGTCTTCAAAGAAGCCATTCGTGATGGCGTTAGCACGTTTTCCTCGTTCTGAATAAGTTTTGTTGCATATGCGACAGTGTTCGTTCCTTAAGCGGGAAAGCAGATGCTAAGGTCTTATTTTGCAGCGCATGCGCGTTGGCACACGTCGTTTTCCACTAGTTGTCAGTGTTCGCTTCCACAGGATGTTACCAAGCTGTCGCTGGGCGCGTTTAGACATGCCTAGAGAATGCGTAATTTCTCCATGTTACCAAGAAAACAAGACCGTCTGATCGATAGCGCGCGCGTCGAGAATAAAGTGTTGCACGTTCTCTAATAGATGTAACTACCGTTCCTTACTGTGCAATGTACCATGAGTCATGCATAAATAGGGCAGAACGAGCGAGATCATGTTGGATGACCAAGGCCATTGCCGTTCCACGTGAGCGTTTCTTGCTTTTCTGCGCACAACTTCTTTTACTATTGAGTGAAATGCTTAGCACCAGTTCGTTCTATTGTATATAATATTTACTGTTACTCACATAAAAACAATTATGTTTTTAAAGAGCGCGGCATTTCTTAGCCAGCCCTAGGCACTTTGAGGGTTTCTATCTATCCATCTATCTATCTATCTATCTATCTATCTATCTATCTATCTATCTATCTATCTATCTATCTATCTATCTATCTATCTATCTATCTATCTATCTATCTATCTATCTATCTATCTATCTATCTATCTATCTATCTATCTATCTATCTATCTATCTATCTTTCTATCTATCTATCTATCTATCCAGCCGCCTACATATGGGTGCTCTCGTGATTGCCTCCTTAACTTGGTGTAGACCAAAATTGGCATCGGATGTAAAGAGGATTTCACGAATATGACTGTCTTGTCATGATATGAGTACTGTCGCGTACATCGTCAAACCCGGCGATAACAGACATTGGTAATTTAGATGCGCAAGCGTTAAGGAAAACCGACATCGGCAGCGTTGACTTCAAGAATGCAAAGATCAAAAATCAAGATCGCAACAGGAATCAAACCCAAGCATTTTGCGTGGCAGTCAGGTATTCTACCACAAAGGCACGCCAGGTCTAGAAACTGCTTTGGAAAAACACAATATGCAAGCGTAATGTCTCTGTAACGTCAATTGTGGCTGTGATGCTGGCTGTCTAATTTTATAACAGAGCAATGAACACTACATATGCACTCCTACGATGCAGGCGTCATGTGAGGCTAACGTCTGCAGTTACACTGGAGCTCTTCGATTTTCCACTTCTGGCTACCCGCAGGCTGCCAGAGCCAGCCAAAGCGCGCTCGTTTTTCTCGGGTTGCTCCGACCCCCCCCGCGGTGCACCTCCGGTTGGCGTTAGTTTTTCTCTGGTTGGACGGTTCTGGCGACCCGAAAAGCAGACGCCGAAAAGAGACGATACGCGCTCGCCGCCATCTTTGCGAGGACTCGACGGATTGCAGTGCGGGTGCGTGGGGACTAAACCTTCGCTTGTCCTTACGCTCGACGCCGTTCCGCCGTGCGAGATGGCGCGACTGCGAGTGGCGGCGAGCATTTGGTGTACACTGTAATTTGGAGCTAATGTTTATTGCTTTTTTTATGTGTCCCGTGGAGTTTCCTTCCGTGAACAACGCGGCGAACTGTCGCGTTCTAACTGCGTCGTGCACATGCCCCAAAAGTTATGTACACATTCGTACGCACGCGTGGAGACCCCTTTCGAGTTGTGTCGTGTGTGCTTTCTGTGCACTTAGCGAAGACGATTGTGATCGAACTAGCTATTTCGCTTCGTCGTATGTTTGCGCGCGTGAACGCCGTCTGAACTGAACTATTTTAACTAGGTCTTCGATGTTTATAAAATGCACTGATTGAATAAAAACGCTCGCGACATTGTTTTTGTGTGATGCTCGTTGGCCGCGAACGGCGTGCGAGTGTACTTTGATCTACGGGCCAATATATGAGGTATGGCATTATGTTATGCTATGGCGCGTCGATGTGAAAAAAAAACGGTGATGAATTCAGAAATGTATACATGCTTTTGTTGCTTATTTCATCGTCGGCTTTGTCTTTTTCCGCCTATTAGTAATAATACCATGCAGTTTGTACCTTGTAGCTCAAATAAAAGCTGAGATGAAAAAATCCGTGAGCAGGGGGTGGGTGCTCGAGCTAACGTTTCGACAAGTGGACTTCTCTTCTTCAAGGCTGGAACTGATTTCCTTAGCTATCGCGTGTGTATGCTTCGTGCCCTCTCCACCAGAAGGGAGAAGGGGTGGGGGAGAGAGGCCACCATGACGACTGGGTGAGTCATAAGGAACGCGGAAAAAAAAAGCGGGGGGGAGAGGAGACGGGAGGGTGTACGTTTCGCTGAATGATTGTCAATGGAAGCACGTCGCATTTTAACAATAGTAGGTTCGAAATGCATAGAAGAAGGGACTAACTCTCATGCGTTTTCGTTATGTATGTACCATACCGAATAGATTCAAGAGACCCGGCTCTTGAATCCCATGATACCGATTCCCACAAGGCGTGGGATCTGCCGAGTTTTTTTTTAAAGCAACGATTAATTTTTTGGTAACATGTTTTAGTAATTTCGGACACTGCATAAGTCATACGTGCTCTCCACGATGCATATAAGCTGAATTTATTCCATCCCGGTAAGCTCGTGGAGAGCTATGCCAACAATCTTCCTATTTACTTACATTTAGCTTTCCAGCCCAGAAAATATTTATATTTATTACGTGATGCATTCATAGGCAGGAAGGAAGGAACACGAGGAAAGATATTTATTGCAATTTCTTTTCGCAGTAAATAGGTGTACAGCCTACAACCGTGCCTCGGCTTTTGCGGGCTTGACTCCAGAAGTGTACCTACCAGTCCTGGCCGCCTGTGGTAAGTCGTCTGTGTGTTCAAGAAATTAAAGATGTTTCACACTGCCATGGTAATCGACGTCAGCAGTTGTAGTGCTAACACTTTACCGATGGAGATACAACGTTCCACATTTCGCGCCCTCTTATTCAGTCTTGTGAAGAAAATTAATCGCTGATATAAAGTGCGCGTTAATTTACTCGAGTTTTCCCTCTAAAGCTTGTAAAACTGGAGAAGGTTATTTGCAACGAACGACGGACTTGCCGCTTCAAAAAAAAAAAAAAAAAATCAGATATCCTAAGCTGCACTTTAAATGACGTAGTGGCGCAAGTTGGGTTAACTTCTTGTGATGACAACTCTGTGTGGAATGCACAATTTCGGCGAACATTGAGGACCCTTTACGTAAGCTTATCGAGTGCGTGCACGCAAACAATCAACTAGGACGTGGTTGTTGACCGTCGTCGAAGCGAGCGCAAGACAGCGTTGTACTCCTATGACAGGTGTCTTAAACTCCCTGCAGCTAGCGGGGCCGCAGTCAAGAAATTTAGTCCCACAAGAGCCGGGACAGAGAAGGAGGTAATAGCGAGCGGGGATGGGGGGAGTTATTGTAGTTCGCGCAAATTGTCAGCAAACGTGGCCGAATGAAAGTCAAAATTTCACTGCAACGGCGAACTAATGAATGCGACAGCGAGGAATTTGAATGTCACACGATGAACGAGATCGCCGGCGTATGCATGGCGCATGGTTGAGTTGTCTAACGCAGCGCGTTGGGGAGCGAGGGCTCGATGGTTCGAATCCCCGGTGGGGTGCTTCCGAAGTTTTTCATCTGCTTTATTTTTCTTTGTGCATTTTTATATATAAATATAAATACATACATATATACATATCCGGGACATGACGGCTACGGGAAAAATCTGCCGAGTGTGTCCATGTAATTGCTATCGCAATAAAAAGCGGCATTTCCCCTATCTCATATGTGAGTCATTTTTCAAGGGGATTTGGCGTTTAGATTCGAACAAGATATCGATACCGGTCTCCAGAGTGACCGAATTCTAGACACCGAATCTGAAGTATCCGGTTTTCGTTTCACCTTTCTATTAAAACACATGGCCGCCGCATGGGGTGCCTCACGAAAACTATGTTTGAGACCAGTCCTGTCTTTCTGGCTCATGAACATACTTACCAAGAAAAAAAAAACATGGGACTAAGACAGGCATGTGTGGGCCGGCCGCAAGCGAATGGTCCACGGGCCGCATGTTTGAGGCCCTTGTTCTGTGGGATTCGGCAGGCGAATGCTTACGTGCTCGAACGCGTCGGGGCAAGCTAGCCGCTAACGAGAGGAAACCAGAAGAGAAAGGAGAGGAGGATGCCATATGAGTGCCGTCTCGCTCTAGAGTGTAGCGAAATGCGGTCTACGCGCCTTACTCGCCCGTGATGTAAGCACAGCAGAGCGTACGCAAATTCAGCCGGTGCCAACAAGCCCAGCCACTAGACCGGAGAGAACGGCGCTCGCTGCTGTTTGTTGCGAAGCCATAGACATGCTGCCGAATAGAAAGACCTTTGTGTACTCTAAATTAAATATTATACGTGGTAAGTATTCTCCTTCCTAGCCGAATCCTTGGGTACTATACGCATCCACCGAACGTTTTCTTCCTGCGTTTATTACGGCGGACCTGTAAGCATTTTTCTGGGCTTTCAGGGACAAAGAGCCATTTTAATTAGGTTTTGTTTAACAACCCACGCGCCTGACTACACTTTTTCTTCACTCAACTTAATCCTGAAGAAATTAGCTCAGCCTGCACGCATATATAACTAGAACCATTGCTACCTTTC
Organism: Rhipicephalus sanguineus; assembly: GCF_013339695.2. NCBI lineage: Eukaryota > Metazoa > Arthropoda > Arachnida > Ixodida > Ixodidae > Rhipicephalus > Rhipicephalus sanguineus. Next base: position 100,802,486 of record NC_051186.1, read on the forward strand.
TAAAGGGTTTTCCTATTGTACCGATTTCCGTTACACAACTTCTGTGGCGTCACGAGAGGTCAAACTTTGCGCAACAGCAATTAATGGCGAAGAAGAGCCGGTGAAATTGTGGTCGAGTGCCGCCATGCATTGCCACGGATTTTGAAATAAGAGGGGTGCGACTGGTTCAGGCGCAACTCTTGCGATGCGTGGTGAAATCTAATCGCCTGCTTCTTCGAATCTAGCGCCGCGCGCTCAGCGATCATTCGACCGGTCTTCCTCGGCTACAGCTAGACCGCACACAAATCGCACCAACGCGAACAAGCTATAAATATCGAAGCTGTTTCCATGGCTGCGCCTGAGAAGGAAATGAGCGACACTTTCGGCTCACCAGCCTTATAATGCACGACTTGTTTTGTTTAGTTCCTTTGTTAAGATATAGTCGCAAATCATTTCGACGTAGTGAAAAGAACACAGTCGCTTATGAGTGCGACGCTTGGCTACTTGGGAACAGCGACGTCACTGATTGTTATTAAAGCTTTCTAAAGAGATGTTACCTGAGATTATGCAAGCCGCCAAAATTAGCAGGCGATTAAATGTTCATCCCTACTGAAACGTTCCGTATGCCATTCCAATAATTCCATATGTTTCCATACGGAATCCATATGTTTTCCGTATTTTTCCATATATTTTCCATATATTGCCGTAAGATTTTTACGGCAACATACGGAATTATTGGAATGGCATAAGGAACGTTTCCGTAGGGATGTGTCTCTTCCTAGCGAGTCATCAAAAAATATGCAATAAACACACTGCTCGCTAAAAGCCCGATGTATGAGTCAGGGTTGAAGAATTATAAATGAAAAAAAAAAGTTTGCATTTTCCTCTAACCTTGAGTATCGAGTGGTCCGCTGCTAAACAGAAACAAATGGCCGTCGGGACAGAAGCACAAGAAATTTGCATTTTCGGCATGTCAAGTACGCGTGGCTACCGACCGTGTGTATACAAAGTCGCTCGTCTGTGTTAGCAATGATTTCTATCGTTCGTGCTTTTTCGACCGCCTTCTTCGCTAACATGCGCGAAGGTATTTTTGTATCGGGAAAAGAAATTTATTTGGCATCGCGCCGAGACGTTCGCATATTCGCTGCGCCAGAAACGCTGCTGTGGCCTTCCACGGGTTGGAAGCTTGATTATAACAGGAATGATCCGAGGAAAAATAATAACAAAGAATTTCTGCGCGTAAAGGCGCGGTGGCACCTTGCTGGTATTCACAAGCCCCACATCGCACCACGTCGCATCAGTTTTACATGTGTGTTCAAGATCTATAGCGCTGCTGTTGCCTGACCAAGTACTTCTTTTTTTTATGCACGTGACAACTCGATGCTAGCAGTTTTTGCTTTTTTTTGCTACAATCCCTTGTTCGCTTTGTGCAACACTGTGTTTATAGTTACGCTTATAAATCTGTGAAATGCGTGTATATGCCCCCTCCTCGCTGTAATGCTTTTAAAGCGTGAGCCGGTTTATGTAATAAATAAATAAATAAATAAATAAATAAATAAATAAATAAATAAATAAATAAATAAATAAATAAATAAATAAATATGTAGATAAATAAATAAACAACCTGGAGAACATTAGCTGTACAGAGCGTAATTCATACCTGCATGAAGAGCACACGGTGCCACTGAAAGAATGGGACGAATTTTCACGTGATTACACTGAAGACTGAATACTCTTCTGAAGTAAACAATGTACGGAGGCCAGGAAAGTCATGTCAAAGTAAAATGTAAAAGTAAAGATACACTGTCAACTTTCCTAGGGTGGCGTTAGTCAAGCTATTAACGTAACTGTACCCAGAAAAGCTACTGTTAGAATGGATATGCTGCACGGAACTCACTCGCTTTTCGGATTTTGACTGCTGGATGTGGGGAACAAAACGATTTCGCTGCTGATAATAGGGATTGTAGTTTTAGTGAGAACTTTTGCTCGCTCCTGCCTACAACCCATGTCATCTTCAAGACAAGACCAACACTTTCTCGCCAGACTTTGCAAGAGAAAAAGCCTTACGTCAGCGTTTCTTAAACGTATAGGTATGTGTACACTTAGGTGCGAAAAGGTGCACTTAGGTATTGCACGCCAGATCGAGCATGCTCTGATAAATGTTATCACCTTTATAATATTATCATCCGTCTGTCTTATGTTCACTGCAGGATGAAGGCCTCACACACGCAGAACGAAATCGGTTCCGCATAATGAACCCCGTCTTTAAAAAGCACGTAATTGAGAAGTGGAAATGGAAAATCACTGACGGAGAAACAAAGAAGAAATAGATTTCATTATGTGTAGAGATTCAAGCGTAAAACAGGATATGGAAGCAGAAAGCAAGAAAAAAGCAGCGATCATATAATGGTGAGGCAGTACATTACACACAGTCTAAAGGGAATCAGAGCAAAATCATCGTTAAAGAACAGGCCAAATTAGACGTAAGCGAGTTAAAAGGAAAGGAATTCAGTATAGCGATTGTTAACAAGTACAGTCCTTTAGAACAAGACGAAATTGACGACATAGATTGCATGAAGGACCGTAATGAAAGTAACATCTGTAGCAGCACTTGAAATTGGAGGCAAAGCACCAAGGCAGGAATAATGTAAGTTCTTTAGTCACAAAAGACATAACAAAAATGTTATCATGACAAACATAACAAAAAAACATAACAAAAGTTAACGGCATACCAAACTATTATTGGAAATACCCCAATGGATGCCGTCAAAGATGAACAAGGCAGCATTGCTAACAATTTTAATGACATTGTGGAGGTGGCTGAGGACTTTACTCAATGTCTACAGCTCGAATGCTAATCATGCTGGTCCAAGTGAAAAAAAAAATCGACCACGACACCGAAGTCTGAAGCGTAATTATCGATCAGGTTAGAAAGGCCTTACAAGGCATGTCCCGCGGAAAAGCGGCTGGACAAGATGGCATAACAAGGGATTTCATGAAAGATGGTCTCAAAACCACATTGTCCTAAAAATTACAATATGACAAACAGTTGAAAAAAAGCTATTATTTTACTCATACACACAAAGAAAGAGACGTGAAATATTTGAAGAACTACAAACCGATCAGCCTTCTTTACGAATGGTACAATTTGAAAAGTATGCGCAGCCTAAGAAGGCTGCGCGCACTTCTCACACGTCCTAACTGATCTTGGAGCTAGCCACAGAAATGTTGCTCTCGCTTGCGAGACATTCACACGTGATCCCCAACTTAATGCAGAAAAGCTGCGTCTTTCCACCTGCATACGTCAATTATGGCTGTACTCAGATGCTTATAAACACTCGCGCCTGATTATCGCAAGGGGTGCATTTTGTTGTAGCTCTTCACTAATATTAAACCCCTGAAATGCTTCTTTATATTGTTACTGTTGAAGTTGTGCATGTAAGATTCTGTACTTTTGCCATTTTGAACCTAATAGTTCCTGAATCCTTCTGCACCTTGAAGAAAGCTGAGAAAATCATTAACATTTCTCATGTGATAATTCGCTTTTCTAATGCATTCGTGAGGATTTTACATGAAGCTTCAGAATCAGAATCAGAATCTTTTTATTTCGACATCAGATTTTGACAAATACAGATGTTGAGGGCCGTGTGCTAAAAGCCACGAAACGGCTTGACGAGGCCCACGGTCCCTTGAACTTGGCACCGACAGCAAGCAACATGTACACAGAACAGCCATAAATATACTATTATTTCTTTTATCCCCGCAAATACAAAGACCAACAAAGAAAAAAGAAACAAAATAATGAAAAGTTACGTAAAAATACGTATGTTTTCACATGACGTAAAATTGTACATGAGAAATGCATCGTAACATAAAATGTAACAATATTTTATTACGTTGCAGAACGTACAATGTAAACTTGCTGTAGAACATATGTTGTCATAATACGCACAAAAAATAGAAGTTTCTAATGGAAAAATGAATGCAAACAATCAAAATAATCAAAACGGCAAAGGCGAAATGTTTGTAAACAAAATGTTTTTAAGCTTATTTCTCGCGAGCAAGAAAAGAGAAACGCACACGCTAATGAGAATTGTTTAAATGGCATAGCAATAAGTAGCACAACATCTGTTGACCATAGTTCGTGTGCGCGGAAGTTCCCATTCTTCAGTAAGGCGAGTCATGCGTAGCTTTTTATTTTCTTTTAGACAAGAAAGGTTGCGTAAGAAATGGTTCTTCTTAGCGGCACCAGCATGACAGCGTTTAGATAGCATCTTTTCGTATAGTGATGGAAGCGGAACTAAGTTCAATTGAAGAAATAATGGTTCAGTGCGACTGTTATGTGGCGCGTTCATGACAGCACAGATCGCTTTTTTCTGGATTATGTGAAGATTTCTGATGTTCGCCAGCGTCGTCGTAGCCCACATTAAGTGGCAATACTTTATATTCGTTGCCAATAGGCTGTTATAAATAAGCAGCTTAATATCTTTTGGCATGTAGTATTTGCATTTATTCAGTATGCCGCACACCCGTGAAATGTTACCTGCGAGTAGTTCAGTGTGCTTATTCCAGGGCATGTGTTCCTCAAACAAAACACCGAGACTCTTTACCGAAGTCACTATTCCAGTAGATGAATTTTCATAGTATAAACCAGTCTGAGCGTCCCATCCTGAGGTTTTGGGGTCTGAACAAAACAGCCTTTGTTTTAAAAACATTTATTTTATGATAATTGTCAGCGCTCCGCGACGATAGTAACGATAATGTGTGATTGGCATCTTTTATTACATCAGCAGCATCGCGTGTGGTGATAAGTAGTGTCGTCTGCGTATATTATAAATCTTGCGGAGTTATCGGTTCTTACTATGTCATTAATATACAGGCAGAACAAAAGGGGCCCCAGTATGCTGCCCTGCGGAACACCGGCACCTAATGCCTTAAAATCTGAGGTGTGATAATTGGTGTATACCTGTTGTTGGCGATGTTTCAGGTAGGAAGTGACAAGCTCTAGAAACACGCTACGAAAACCATAATGACTCAACTTTTTCAGCAAAGTAGAATGATTTATGTTATCGAAAGCCTTCGAGTAGTCTACGAATATGCCTAATGTACACATTTCGTGCTGGAAAGACAGTAATATGATTTCCTTCTGTGACAAGTGAGCGTCTTCAGTAGAAAAACCTTTTCTGAACCCGTACTGACTGTGGGTTATAATCTGATGTTTGTCAATAAAAGTAATCATTCTAATATATATTAGCTTTTCCAAACCTTTAGAAAATACTGGCAGAAGGGATATTGGCCTACAATTGGAGCGTTCATTATCGTCGCCACCTTTGTGTAAAACGATTGCTTTCGCCTTCTGTAATTCCTCTGGCAAATGTCCATGCGAGAAAACAAGGTTAAAAATGTGTTCTAATATGGGCGCTATTATGTCCAAGACTTCTTTCACCGGTCGTATCTGGAAGCCATTGGCGTCACAAGAGTTACAGTTTTTAAGCGACATAAAAGCATGAATTATCTCGTTTAACCCAGGTACAGCAGACAATGTGGGCAGTGGCTGTTAGCACTTGACAGAGAGGTGAAATAGTTATTAAATGTGTTTGCTAAATGCACTCCAGAAATCGTTTGACCATTTGAAATGATTTCTGAGATATCCGCATTTCCATCGGCTTTGCGACCTAGAACTTCATTCACCCTTTTCCATGCAAGATCTGGCTTTCTGATTATACTAACATCGAACAGTTTATGTAAATATCGCCTTCTCGCACATGGCAGAAGATTATTCACTTTGTTCCTTCGCGCCTTAAAAATTTTAAACGCTTCTTCAATTTTGTCATTCAAGAACACATTATAAAGCTTATTCTTCGCGCGTATTTTTTAAGCATTGTCTTATGATCCATGGCTTAGAGCCATGAGCACAAGATCTTCCATTGCACCATCTCGTACGGCGGTCAGAACTGTCATGTCGGTGAGCAAGGAGAAACTGAAGCTAAGCTTGAAAAAAAAAATGCCAAAGAAGCTTAGCATGCGTTTGGTTTCGGTGAAAATATCACGGAACGCTTTTTTGCTTGCCTTGACTTAAGCCCCGCAAGGTGACAGCTTTAAATTAATTCGGGTGTTGAAATCACCCTTAGCAATACTGCACATTTCACGAGTTTCACGTTGGAACGCCACAAGACAGTGTTGTTCCTTGACTTTTAACAATTCACTAAAGGATAACTTTTATCCACCACAATGGCATAAGCCACGTTGCGTTGGGCAAGCGGCCGAACGAATGTGTTTGCTACATTCATCGGAAGGGATACAAGGACTCGACTGTGGCATGCACCACGGGGTGGCGTTCACTGTCATGAGAATTATGTATTCATCTATCAGATAGTGGAAGTCTACTATACCTCTCATCTCGCTAATGCAGGCACCGCCTCTGCTGCACTGAGTCGTTACCTCCTGTTCCGCCTTGGCTCATCTTTTACAGCGAAAGCGTTTATGATATCACAAGGGCCGTTTTTGGCGCCGTAGTATAGAATGATACCACCTTCTTCAGAGTGCTGTTCAGGAAATTTATATCATTCACTTCCACTATGCACAAAAAACGCAAGGCCTGCACGGAAGGCGCTGCAAAGTCAGAGCGAAACCTGGAAGAGCGGCATTTCTTGAGCCCGTTATAAACTCCCTTGGAAGAAGTACACTAGCAACCTGCCCACTACGCCACAAATCATCATTTTTGTGAAGTTGGGAAGCACCCACACCGTCATTATTCGTCATTCTGTGGAGAAGCGAGGTACCATCTGTAACGCATTATGTGCACCTTGTAGATGTCATCACGGGTGAAGGCGACGGAGGCAGTGCTCAACTTCTTGAATGCATCAGACTTGCATCGGCGGTTATAGACTTACGGCGTTATCATTACTGTGAGATGTGCGTGGCTTTTACAGCGAAAGCTGTTATGAGATCATTTCACCGGCCGGTTTTGGCGCCGTAGTTGTCCGCCGCCGCCGCCGCCGCCGGTGTCCGTAACCGGTATCGATCGAAATAAGAAAAGAAAAACGAAATAAGAAAAAAATTCCAGGATGGAACGAGGTTCGAACCTGGGCCCTCTGCGTGGGAGCCCAGTATTCAAACCTCTGAGGCATGCCGGTGCTTGGAACTGCTTTGCAAAAAGGTCCTATACAGGCTTCATGTCGGGAAGGAACCACATTAGCATATGCAATATAGCGTGGTAGAAGAGTAAAATAAGCACGAAGCGTCGCACAACGCGAATTCTGTAACCAGGTGTCACACAATGCGAAGTGCGCAACGAGTAGGTTGTGAAATGCTTCCAACCCATTACAAAGATCTCTGCCATAATTCTTCGTCGTCATCAGGCACAGCATCAACAAAGTGCGCATAATGCCTTACATGCGTTTAGCAGGTACCACGGATCTCCGTAAAATGACGAAAAATGGCACAGTGCCTGCTGCCCTATTTCTCAAAAATTAGAATGATTTAGAGCGTAGTGGGTTCCTCGCAAGTGCACTTGTATTGGTTGCTAAGGAAGCCTATAAGCGCAGATCCATTTCCTCGGGGTCTCAGTAAAATTACAATGCTTTATAGCGTAGTGGGTTCCTCGCAAGTGCACTTGGATTGGTTGCTAAGGAAGCCTATAAGCGCAGATCCATTTCCTCGGGGTCTCAGTAAAATTACAATGCTTTATAGCGTAGTGGGTTCCCCGCAAGTGCACTTGGATTGGTTGCCAAGGAAGCCCATGAGCGCATGATCCATTTCCTCGGGGTCTCAGCAAAGTTCTTCGCCCCCTCCCCCCGTCTCTCTCCCACGTCAACGTATGTTATACAGCATGACGGGAGAGGGAAATAGCGAGCGGGCGTCACCCAACGCAAATTACATAACTGGTGGGCCGTTTAAAGCTTCCAACCCATTACAAGGGGCTGAGCCATAATTCTTCATCGTTATCAGTCGTCGCGTCAAAAAGTGCACATAATGCCTTACAGACGTGTAGCTGGTGCCTCGCTTCTCTGCAGAATGACGAATAATGGCTTAGTAGGTGCTTCCCACCTTCACAAAAATTGTGATTTATGGCGTAGCGGGTACCTTTCTAGTCTACTTGTATTGTAGCCCCAAGAGAGCTTACAACGGGCTCTAGAAACGCCGCTCCTCCAGCTTTCGCTGCGACTGTGCTGCGGTTTCAGCGCAGGCCTGGCGTTTTTTTGTGCGTGCGTGCTTTCCTTCTATCTCGCTCTTTCCATATCTTCATATCTCCCCCATCTCCTCCGCCAGTGTAGGGTAGCATACCGGTCCCTCTAGACTGGTTAACATCCCTGCCTTTCCTTTCTCTCCTATTCCTTCATTCTTTCCTTGTTGACGCGACGGCTGATGAGGACGAAGAATTATGGCTGATACCTTTGTAATGGGTCGGCAGCTTTATAATACCCACTAGTTACGTAATTCGCATTGTGTGACGCCCGGTCGTTATTTCACTATCCCCACTACGCTATATAACATACGTTAGCGTGAAAAAGAGAAAGAGAGGGAGAGAACTCTATTGAGACCCTGAGGAAATGGATCAAGGAGGCCTTATGGGCCTTCTTGGAAACCAATAGAAGTGCACTTGCGAGGAACCCACTACGCTATAAATCGTCATAATTTTTGTGAAGTAGGGAAGCAGCCAGGGTGTCGGAACGGAACGAAAACCGAAAACGAAAAACGATAACAACGATATTTTTGACCCGAACGAAAACGTAACCGAAACTTTATATATTATTTCGTTCCGGAGTGAAACCGAAATTTTTTCAATCGTTTTTCGGTTCACGAGAAAACTTCGCAGTCCAGAACAACTGAGCTCATGCAATGTGTGCAGATCTCAGGGTACAGTATAAGCGCGTACCTCAGGCAGGAATTCCAAAGCAAAGATATGTTGAAATGGTGCGAAAAACGAAAACAGTGGCAACCAGAGATGTTTATATTAACGCAAGTGGACTTTTGTAGAGGGCATTGTCGACGCTGAAGTTTGTTACAGCGAAGGCTCTTATGAGATCACAACAGCTGATTTTGGCACCATAGTTGTCCGCCGCCGACCGTGTCCGTGACCACTATCGTGTGAAATAAGAAAAAATGAAATGGGAAACAAATTTATAGGATTGGATGGGATTTTAACCCACGCCCCATGCGCGGCAGTCGAGTCTTCAACCACAGTGCCACACTGGTGCTTATAACTCCTTCGCAAAAATACGCTATACAGGCGTCATGTCGGGCAAGGAATCGTGTCAACATATGTAGTACAGCGTGGCAGAAGAGTAAAACGACATCCAGCCATCACACAATGCTAATTTCGCAAAGAGTGTGTGGTTTAATGCTTCCCACCCACTAGAAAGTGCTCAGCCATAAGTCTTCATCGTCATCAGCCACAGCACAAAGCGCACATAATGCCTTACAGATGTGTAGCGGCTACCACGATTCTCCGAAGAATGACGAAAAATGACATAGTGGGAACTTCGCTACTTCAGAAAAATTACGATGATTTATGGCGTAGTGGGTACCGTGCATGTGTACTTGTATCAGTTGCCTCAAGAGACTCTACAACCGCCTCTACAAAGTCCGCTCTCCCAACTTTCGCTGTGACTGTGCTGCGCATTCCGCGAAGGCCTGGCGATATTTTTATCACAACAATGGTCTCGCACATCATAGAGTACACTCAATGACGTGCTGCTTCTAATATCGTGCTCACTCCCTTGACACAAAGCATTGAGCCCACGAAAAATCGTAATTGAATTTGGAGAAAATAAATGCTATGACTTTGAAGGGTATACTGGTAGGAATTCATCGTAGTTGGTAGGAATTCATCGTACAGTTACTTCCGCTCCTCTGAAGAACGTGTTTTACCCTTGTCCCGCTTTCTTAGGAGGAAGACAAGTAACTACATCACAAATAAAATGTTTTTTTATGAATACTTTAGCTTGCAAATTTTCCATAAAAAAACCGTTACGAACCGTTACGGAACATTTTTTTTTTCGTTCCGGAACAGAAACGGAACGGAACTTTTTGCGGTGGAACGAAACTAAAACCGAAACAAAAAACATTTCGTTCCGACACCCTGGAAGCAGCCACTATGCCCTTTTTCGTCATTATGCGGAGAACCGTGGTACCCGCTAAACACCTGTAAGGCATTATGTGCACATTGTTGATGCTGTCGCTGATGATGATGAAGAATTATGGCATAGCCTTTTGTAATGGGTTGGAAGCATTCAACAATCCACTCGTTGAGCAAGTCGCATTGTGTGATGCCTGGTTACAGAATTCGCGTTCTATGACGCCTCGTTGTCATTTTACTCTTCTACCACGCTACATTACATATGTTAATGCGGTTTCTTCTCGACATGAAGGCAGTATAGGGTCTTCTTGCAGAGCAGTTTCAAGCGCCGGCATGGCACTGAGGGAGAACACTAGGCTTCAACGCAGATGGCCCAGGCTCGAACCCCATTCCATCCTAGATTTTTTTCTTTTTTCCTTTTTTTTATTTCGTGCGATAGCGGTTACGGACAACAGCGGCGGCGGCGGACAACTACGGCGCCAAAAACGGCCCTTGTTGTGATCTCATAACAGCTTTCGCTGTAAAAAAGGTCGGAACACGGAGGTGCACATGTAGCTCTAGCTACATTGTGTTAGCAGAGTGACGACCTGCGGATGTTTCTTATACTGACCTGAAAATCACTTCTTGCAATCATTAGCCATAATCAGTGTTGATCATAATCATAATCAGCCATAATCATAATCAGTGCCATGAACAGTCAAGGCGGTGATGCGGGCTAGTTGGTTTGAATCACTAGTAATCATATTTGTAACGCAAAAAAATGTGTCACTGTTGCGTCGATAGCCTTGTCTCGTAAAGAGCTTGACTATCTGAAAGGAAATATTGCGCATGTAAGGTGGTAACATGTGGTGATGCAGGTATAAGGAAGCACCTCGGAGTGTAATGGTGCGCATGCGCTCATGTCCGATGGTTTTTTGGCTTTTTATGTTGTCTGTAGTAATAAATCAGTTGATGTCTTAGCACCCGTCCTGTGTATGTGTTCCTTACTGTGTCTACGTCTGGTTTTTTTTGCGCTACAAATATGATTACCAGTGCCATGATCCGTGCAGTGTTAAAACACTGCAGATAACGAATTGCCAAACACGTAGCAATATGACAGAGTACTTAAAGGTTGAGACATCCAACTCCATGAAGGCATTTATTCAGAAGTTGGGTAGAGACGTGCTCGACATCTCAATGGTTCTCAAGGACTGCACACGCCGCACGAACTGGAGGGATCACCATCCATACGTCTGTTACGAGAATTAATCTATTTCGTTCATGCGAAGATCACTCAGATATGCACATATTGCCGAAAGAGAAGCAATTTATACCTAGAAATGTCGATCACACACTATAAACACGCTGCAAATAAAATATTTTGGTCATTGCAGTGTACCGCTGTGTTGCTTGAATCCTAATATCATTACCGTCGATCGAAATGATGAAACAGACATCACCGGAATGTTGTCGCATCTGAGCACTAACGTTTCAACTGTTTATTTCGAACGCCTTCATGGTCGCCCTTGCAGCACGTTCAGCTAAGAAGGAACACATCACATTTAAACGCACCATGAATACCTCTGTAAATAAACCGTCCCGTTTTCGTAAACAGTGGCCACATATGGTGCTGCGAGCTGCAATGATCTAGGGTCGTACGGCAGAACAAGTGTGCGCACGACCTGCTATCACATGCTCTGGTAAGGTTAATCGTTGAGATGTGCGATTTGCACAACGTAGTCGTCAGAAACGGTTTACGCCTGTAATATGAAAGGTTTACGAGTCATGTTCGCAGGTCTGTGTCATCGGCACTCTTATCAAGATCGTAAATTGCTGCAGCCATAGCGCTGCTTTCTCCCACAATCATCGAGGAGATAAGCATTTCCCCCCGAGCCACAAACAACGAAGTGCCACAAATTGTCCCTTGCGCTGGGATTGCGGCGAGCGTATTTCATGTGGCGAAAATTCGGAGACCACTCTCCCATGACCCGAACCGAGCCTCGCGAGATAGCTTGTGATGAGCTTGTTGACTTAGCTGAGACTGGCTGTCGTAGCGACCTTCACGAAGGCGAATGTAGTTGTTCGTTGAAAGACTGGTTTATTGAACTGAAGGTTACACAAGCTTACTGTTCGGTGGAACAACCTCTCATATACGTTGGTCGTGGCCTTGGTGTGGCCCCTGTCGGATTCCTTGTCGTCCACGTGGAGACAGGTGGGTGACTTCGCTTGCACGCCCCGCCACGGTGGTATAGTGGTTATGGCGCTCGACTGCTGACCCGAAGGTCGAGGGATCGAATCCCGGCAGCGGCGGCTGCATTTTCGATGGAGGCGAACATGTTTGAGGCCCGTGTACTTAGATTTAGGTGCACGTTAAAGAACACCAGGGGTCGAAATTTCCGGAGCCCTCCACTACGGCGTCACTCATAATCATAGCGTGGTTCTGGGACGTTAAGCCCAAGATATTATTAGACTTCGCTAGCACGTTTATACATTTTTTTTCTTTCGCTATTGCTTTCAACATGGACCCGCGTAAAGCGTCAACAAGTGTCAATTAGCGACAACAGAAAACAAATTCACTATTTGTAATCCGTGACTCTCTGTTCATTCGGGAATTTGAAGGCATTGGTCAAGGGGTCATGTTTCCTACCTTCTAAGATTCCAATTAGGCTCGTTAATGTGACCAGCTTATAATGTTGCAGCGAATAAACCTATTAATCATTTATGCGATCTCAGCGTCGTTATTTCATTGCGCCAGCTGTTGTTGCCGAGTGACTCCACGTGTGGTAAGAATGACTTTAAGAGGGTAGTTCGCACACATGTATACACAGTTAATTATATACTATATAATCATATGTACTTATATTTAGTGATATTTGTGGCTTACACCATGACATGTGCCATGACGCCACTGAAGGGCCAAGCGTCTCACTTTGGCCGTTATTCCTGGATGTTTTTGCCGATTCCGTATACAGTCGGCTGTGGTAAGAGCGGTCTCTGGGCGCCGGCCAAGACCTCATGCTACGATGCGGCTTGTTGTTATGGATCACACGTAGACGCGACAGTACCCCGCGCAGCGTATTGCAGACATGGGCGCCCTACGAATAAGGCGATTTCTTGTACTCTACTTGGCTGAGACAACTCTAAGAGATAGTGCCGTAATAACTGGATTCGCCGAATGATACGTTTAGAGAATGGAGTGTAAGGAAAAGTTCGCGTACAGCATCAGATCTTATTACGCGGAGTTTGAAGGTGCCACAAGTTAGCTCTGTCAATGTGTATATTCAAGGTATGAATGTGCGCAAGTACTCTTGGCGCGCTTTCTTTCCCTTTCGCCGGACATCACTCAGTGCACTTCGCTGGCGCTACTAATCATGGACGCCCGAATCGCGAGCCCTCGCTGCTGCCGCCGCCTCGGTGCTGGTAGCGGCTTGTGCTTGCTGTCGGCGCTGCCATCTCTCCTCTGCCTCGCGATGCCGAAGCTAAACGGGCTCGTCGACAAGCGGACCCGGAGGCGGCACGGGCCCGCGAGGCCGCAGCGAAGCGGGCGCATACACAAGCGGACCCCGAGCTGTGAGAGCCCGCGAAGCAGAAGAAGCCATTATACTAAAAGGAAAACATTCCGCCGAGCTTATATGATCCGTAAATAAGCTCTTGAACAAAATGCATATACTGCATCGATATGTGTATGTAATGTGTGTATAATGTACATTACTATCATTACAAATATAACATTTTGCATATAATGTGTACATACAATCACAGCATAACAACTTTCGTGTCACTTCTTTATATGATGATGATTGAGCAGATGTACAGAGGATTCACGGTTTACCGAATTTAACCTCCGCAGCAAGCTCCTTCGTCATCATTCACTTCATGGAATATATATGCTGTGATTTTCTTTCATTTGTATCGTAGCCGTGGCTGACGTCGCCATTATATAATTATCTTTGTATCTCCCGTTTCTCAATGTGGAGAGTCCACATGAAATAAAAAAAAAGGATTGGTTAATCCTTCCGAATCTTTCTTTTTTCTTTTCTTCAGGAATTTAGCTCGTGCGAGAGCTGCCGAGTTGGCAGTGCCTGTACCGTGCGCAGAAATATATTGAGACGGGTGTGCAGCCCAGCGCAGCACATATATGTGACGATGTTGCGAGAAACACAACGTTCACGTGTGTTCATTCATCAATATCTTCTGTTTGTAGGGAGAATACGTCATTGGAGTTTCAATGGCAAGTTTTCTTATTCTAAACACATAATGTTTTATCGGTGCAAATTTTTTCCTTTGAAGAATAAAACCACTTTTTTATCACTCATCCACGTGAAAGGTGGTTGGCTAAATTGACTTCTTTATTCTTTATTCATACATAACCCCGCTTTGCCCGGAGGCGTTACAGCAGGGGGGTTAGAAACATGAAAAAAAGACATCTTCATTTTTACTGCACACTTGCTCAGACATCAAACCATTCCACTCGTTAATGGTTTTCACAAAAAATGAATTCGCGTACAGGTTCGTCCTGGCCCGGTATGGCCTTATTTTGTGTATATGATCCATACGTTCAGATATGTACTCTGGCTGTTTTAGGTAAGTGTCTCTCTCAATTCCTGTTTTATTATGAAATATCTGATATAACAACTTCAAACGTAGTTTTTTACGTCGTGATCAAAGTAACTCCCAGTTTAATTCTTTTTTCATTTCGGTGCAACTGTGATTTCTTCCATACCGACTCAGGACAAACCTGGCTGCTCTGTTTTGAATTTTTTCTAATTTATTAATCAAGCCTACTTGTGACGGGTCCCAAAGAGTACAAACATATTATAAAATTGGTCTAATACAGGTGAGGTAAGCCATGTTCCTAAGCTGATAATCTGCACATCTCAAGTTCCTTTGGATATAGTTCAAAGCCACCGCAGCCTTAGCAACCACATAATCCACATGTGTATTCCAGGAACAATCGTGCGACAATAATACACCCAAATATTTGTACCTACATTTTCTATCTAAAGTGTTTCCCCTTAAATAATAGTTAACATTAATTATTTTTTTCTTCTTTGAAAAACACATATGGACGCACTTGTTAGTGTTTAAATTCATTTGCCACTTAAGACACCATTGATAAATACGTTCAAGGTCAGCCTGTAATTCACTGACATCATGTTCATTTCGAATTTTTCTGTAAATAACGCAATCATCTGCAAATAGCCGAATATTGGAGCCTATGCCCACATTAATGTCATTAATAAAAATGATGAATAATAGAGGCCCCAGCATCTGAGATTTCCTGTAGGCAGGACAGGAGCCCCTTAACGCTCGGATGACCATGGGATCATTTCTCCGAAAATGAATGTCAATGCTGGCGGTACGTCAGCATGAATAGCTCCTTAGTGGCAGCGTTTCACACAGTTCTAGGATACCACAGGCAGCGAAGGGGCGACGATTATTTCTCACACCCATCGGATGTGCTAGGTGCCTAAAACACACTGATGACGTACTTGTTTCGGATTCATGATGTCATGACACCGTGCAACACTCACTGCCCGGGGACAGAGAGGAACTTGACACACATCGAACAAAGTGCTTCGCCTGCGTACAGTTTTCTGTCCTTGTGCTGTCAGAGCTTAGTATCGATTTAACCAGCTCTGTGTTCTCCTAGCTAACGCCCTCGCCTGAATGCACAAGCTGTTCGGAACGGTTGTCACACAATGTTCAGGAACTGTTTGGAATTGATCGGAAGATACATTTCTTAACCCGCTTGCAGAGGATAGCTGACATGCTTGTCTGCATAGATAGGGGAGAAGCATATGTGTATCATACACGGAGGCAAACGGGGTGCTAGGCCCCCCCCCCGCCCCCTAGAAAAGTGTGGGGGCCAAGCGCTTGTGTCGAAAGCCGCGTTTTCCATTATTTCAAAAAAAATCTTAGCTTCACCGCAACGGCGGAGCAATGAATGCGATAGCAACCAATCGTAATATTGTACGTAGTAAGGCTGACAGCTAAATTTTTTGGATCCGATCTCGAGTAACTCTAAAAAAACTCTGGTGTAAGAGAATACGGCCACTCCAGGGAGCGAAACACTTTTCGCACAGTCTTTTCGCGTTGGGAGCACCGCACATAGACGGGTACACGAGCGTCTGCTGAAGCCTGCCCAGATAGCGCGCGCGCGCGCTCCAGCAATTGCGATCGCACCCTTAAAATAAACGTTACCACTTGCTGCTCGAGCGACACTGCACCCCCCCCCCCCGCGTTTCTTCATGCTCCTTCAAGACGGGCGTGGCCTTTCCTCTATACTTGAGTAGTAATCGACAGAAGGCCTCGCACGCGGGTTCATGTCATCGCATGCGCCCGCCGTGCAACGCAGATGGGTCGGCTCGTTTCATATCTGCTTCAGCCGCGTTCGTCGCCCCCAGCTCGCGCGCTTTTACCCACTGGTAAAACATACGATGCGAGGGGAGATGGCATCGATTTCTACTTTACGCGACACACGGCGGCGACGGCAAAAATCCGTCGAGAGTGTCCATATATTTGAATAATTATTACCTGGAAGGTGTATTGGTTTATGGGCAAGATATGCGCGCTGATTTGTTTATTTTTTCTGAGCTCCTAGAATCCCGTTAATCCCCTCCACGTGCAATGTTTAGGGAAGGCGTTTCTGCACGCAGTCGTTTTTATCTCGTTCCTCTTCTGGTGTTCCATAACAACAGAGAAAGCATGACCATTTTTTCACATAAAAACTGTGGTAGAGGTGAGCACTTGCTAGTATTTCTTGTAGACCTGTGTCATTTTGCGCTTTCACTCTTATTGGGCCATTTAATATAGTCCTGTTCCGACCACCACTTATCTACAGACGGCACTAGTGTACACATTATTCCTTTTATATCAACAACACTAGGGCTAACAGCGTCGTTAGGGCGAATTCAACAACCGGTAGCTTCGACAAATATACGGGGTGTTTGAGGAAATGAGTGCAAAATCATCAAAAAATCAGGGAAATGTGATATTTGTTCGATGTCTTCACAATTACTTGTTCTGTAGCCGCAGACATTTTAAGATGGCTAAAAACATTGTTTGAAACAGTAATTAAATAAGTTAAATAAATACTTTTTTAAATAGTGGAGAGGCAGTCATGTCAGATGGGAGAATGGAAGCGCTTCACGCGAAGAACCTTTGCAGCTTTGAGATTTCGAGAAAATCGGCCTCTAGTAATAATTGCGAAGTAATGAATTGCACCCAAATTCAGCGGCGAAACCGAAACCGAAACTCGGAAGAGTGCAACTGCCATATTCTTCTGAGACGTCCAGAGTGAGCGAGCGTCCTCGTTTTCTGCTTGCGCGGGTTGCGCTTGCATTTCTAGCACACATGACACACATACGTTAACGAACGCTGAAAAACAACACCTCTGCAATCGTTGTCTTGAACAGTGACGTCATTCTGGACGTCTGCTTATTGCGCTCATCGGTGCTCCGGTTTCGGTTTCGCCGCTGAATTTGGTTGAATTTCACAGAGCCACAATTAGGACTGTAGGCGGCTTCTTTTATGTCTGAAAGCTGCGATGGGTTCTTTGCATGAAGAACTGCAATTCTCCTATTCAACATAACCGTCAATTAATCAAACAGTTAATTTAACATTCTTAATGACTGTCCTAAATGATGTCTGTAACCTTCTTAACATGCCTGCGGCTACAGAAGAAGTAATTGTGAAGGCATCAAACAAATATCGCATTCGCCAGATTTCTGAGGATTTTGGACACATTTCTTGAAAACACCCGGTAGATTTCCGCCAGAGCATGGAAGTTTTCCTGTTATATGACAAGAAAACATCCGTGCTCTGAGAGGAAAAACATTCATGTCACGGCGCATACACATATTGTGGGCATTTATCGGGCACTTCTTCATCATCTGTACATTATCATCATCACATGGTGTTCTTCGTGATCTTCGCTTGTGGGGACATACCTGGAGATTGTTCTGTGCCTCGGATGCGTTCAGTACGCCAAGTCTCGAAGGCTTATTCAAGGCGTGTCAACTGCGAGGTCACAATACATTTGTTTAATGTTACGGTTGTTGAGTTCGCCCTAACGACGCTGTTAGCCGCAATGTTGTTTTCCCGTAATATGAGAGGAAAACATACGACGTGTAATCAGAGTGATATCCTTCTAATTACACATCAACCACCATCCCTCCCCTTGAAAGGCAGCTTGTCTTTCATCGCTGAAAGTCTTAGCCTCTCGCGTGCTTGCACGTGTGAGAGACCCTTCGCTCGCCTAGAGAAAAAAAAAGATACAGCGATGAGTCACCAAGAAATGTGCATTCCGTCTGCTGCAAAGTCCTTACTTGAAACCAATTTCGACCTTCCGCTTTAAAGGGAAGAAATTATTTCGTAGCACGCCACCCGCTTCCAGGAAGCACAAAGTAACGCATCAGGACTTGAGTTCTGGGAAAAGTTGCACATTCGACGGACACAGCAGCCCACCAGGAAGCTTCAGATACATGTCGTGTAGAAGCGTATGCGAAGCGAACTACAGAATCTCCCAAGGCAGTAAGTCTAGCGACGCCTTGCAGCACGCTTTTCTGTGCACGAACGCTGCTGCAGAAAATTGCATTTTTAAACGGAGATCATTGTTGATGTATATAGCGGAAGCCGGCCTCTACCAGATTATTTAACTATGTATGCCATTGGGCAAACTCTCGAAATTAAAAAAAAAATAAACTGAGATCCCAGTTTACAAACTTCATTGCTCGTCAAGAACTTCGATTGTACCACTGAGTTTGCAAGTGAAACGAGTCAAAGCTGCTTTTCACGGAAGTCGACACAGCGCCATCTTAATGTCTTAACAGCGAATCTGTCTAGCAAATTGTTCCTCGTGAGTCGATCCAGAAAACTATCATCATCATGAACGGGTATGCGCTACAAAAATTGGGTCACCCTCTTTACTCACCACTGGTCCACTAAAAATGAAGAATGCAGCAGTTAGCCCAACAAATGGCTGCGAAACGACGGCCGCGAGCCGAAGACCCTGAGTACGTACAACGAAGGAATACTAGGGAACGGGAAAGGCAACGGCGGCTGCGAGAAGACCTCGAAGCGATGGAAGGTCTGCACCAACGGCGACGTGCCCGTAGATATGTAGATCTATGAGAGGTGCGAACGCTTAGTTATAGCGCGACCTTATGTCTCTGGAGTTTGGACAATCGTGTCTCTGAATGTATGTGGTTTAAGTCGAGCCTCTCTGCGCTGACAATCAACGTAGAAACAACCTGGGATCACCTAACTAAAGCCTAGCAACAACCTAGAAGCATCCTAGAGACAGCCCTCATCGCCTAGGTAAGGCCCAGACACAACCGAAAAGCAGTCAGATTAGTCTTCGGAAGCGTCCAGCTTTGCTGTTTCAAGACTTGTGCGGCCTAATGCAAGCTTCGCCATTTTTTTGCCAAGACTAGATGGCACTTGCAATGAATCAGCGCCGCCGCCGAAGGCACTGCCACTGGCATTGGCGAACCAAACACTTTCTTCCATATTAGCTGCAGACAAAAGCCCTATAGTTTATATTGTAACCATGAACGCACACTATCTCTGCTCATTGTTTCGCATTCACCGCCATGCACACGGTAAAACACTCACAGGCTTCAACACACACGCAAATACACTTGTGTGAGCGGGTGAACCACAGCCGCTCAGACATCGGCGTTGGTGTTTTTTTTTCGTCCACCTTCATTGGTCGTTATCCTATAACCACCACATTTCAATACAAAACTACAAACGAACTTCTCGCATCCGTAATCTGTTGGGTTCGCATGATTATGTATTATGTGCATCTTTTGTGCTTTACTATTCTGACATTGGGTACTTTGTGTACTTGCATGTCACACTTTCCAGATTTGCGGGGCAGACCCAGAAAGCCATTTCTAACTCATGTTCATGCGTTTTCAATCAGTGGAGCCACCTGCCTGAGCTAGCGGGACCTCCAGTAGCATTCAGCTTCTGCCACTTTTGGACCACAATAAAATTCTCACTCCCTCACTCGACCAGTACAGTGATCGAGGTTAATTGAAATACGGCTAAAGTATCTCTAAAGAAAAACCACTGTGATAATCATTGGGTGATTTTTATTACATTAAAAAATAATATTATACAGAAGTTAAAATAACACCCACAGCTTCCGCGAAAACCTTTTCCGCTAAGTGTAAGCCTTCAAAGTCACTCCTGCTCTTATGTCCCGCTCAGTATGCTTATAGGGCGCGGCCTGAAAGTTATATGGTGTGAGAAAACGAAGCCTCATTTTACTAAAACCTCACAGTTAGGGTAAAACTTCCACGAAAGCGACCTGTGCTGAGACGTGCTTCTAGTACAAAAGCACCAGCGATCGCCAGGCTAAAGTGGAGGCACTAGCGGAAGCGGAATCGTCCCTTCAAGGCCAACTTTCAACCGCCATAAGATGGCGCAATTAGGCGAGGCCTCAGCTTATCTACTGTCGGCGTGAATCATTAGATCTACAACGAAGAAAAAGAAAATTTGTATCATCGCACATTTTTCCTCATTCTCCTCGGAGACCTAAATACACCGGCTCGCATCCGCTCTTTCTCAAGAGGTCCTTTCATTTCGCCACGGACAATCTGCCACCGGCGTTGATCGCCGCCGCACTTAGTGTTTTCCGTCACGGAGATGTGCCCTTTCCTTATTAGCGGGCGGCGAGCACGTGTCGTACTATGCGTACATGTCAGCCGTCGGCCCTGAGCTACGTAAGACATCACAGCTTGCTATGTTCACTTTGCGGGTCAAACCTTTACAAAACGGTCGTCAGTAGACGTGCGCAGAATTCTTCATTAGATGGGGGGGGGGGGGGGGGGGGGGTGGAACGTAGTTTCACCACAGATCCGCCCCCCTCCCTAGTTTGAAAGAAATTAAGCTTCGCAATGGATGGAGAAATCAAAATAAATTTGTGACGTCCTTCTCACAACATCTTGTTTTGGGTCCCCGGCTTTCCTGGGGTACAGGTGACAAGCAGTTCTTAGAATGCAACCCGCACGGCCTTGCACCTTAATCTCATTTAATTTGATTAATTTTACCCTCACTCGCACAAAGCTTTACACAGGGGAATGGGGTACTTAAATTAACAAACAAAGCAAACGAAATAACATCAAATTAATACAACGTACACTACATATGAAGATACGATGTTAGGCGAATACCACTGAATACAAATGCAGGTACCATAAGCAGTACAGAGCAATTAATATATATATATATATATATATATATATATATATATATATATATATATATATATATATATATATATATATATATATATATATATATATATACACTTCCCGCGTAATCAAGTAATAGAGTAAGGTGAAACAAAACAAGGCATGATCTGAAATTCAATTTCAAAATTTGTGTTATTCTTTTCTTGTACAAGAAACAAGAAACAAAAGGATGTTGGGGCTGAAGGCATATAGCCTGACAGAGGACCCAACACCCTTGTACACATTTCTTACAGCAAAATAAATAAAAAACAGGCTTCGTGGCATCTAGACCATCATGAACGAAAGAAGCAATAGAGATAAAATAGCTGACAAAAAATGTCATGTTAATTTGAATCTGACTGACTATAGAAATCTTGTACATACCATACTTAAGTAGCAATCCTTCAGGAAAGAATTAGACAAGAAAATTAGAGATATGTGATACATAGCATTTTTATAGTTAATACAATACATGCAGTACAAAATTCTCTCGCCTGACTACTACCATTGCTAACATCAGCATTTTGTATGATCCATCAAACAGCATGATTTTCTCCATTAGCACTTCTTTAACTTGTTCCTTGAATAATCTCTCTGTACAATCAAAATTAGGCTTATGTTCTAATTTATTTCATATGCAAGTTGTTTGATAGGTAAAAGCGAGTTCACCATAGTTTCTTCGTGTTCGTTGTGGACGGCGTTAGCTTTGGCGGATAGGATAGATAAGTGTGTTGTCTAGCTCTTTCATTGTGCTCACACAATTTTTTGCTGTATGTGATTTCTAATATTTTCATGTAATAGACTTGATCAGCACGAAGCATATGATATCTTTCAAATAAAGCTGCTGTCCTCAAGTTGGAAACGAAGTCAGGTGGAAAGTGGTTCCAGTCCTTGGACGTGCGTGGGACAAATGAATAATGGAAAGGGTTAGTGCGGCAGCTAGTGACGTCTAACTTATGGCGATGATCTAAGCGAGTTGACCGATAAGATGGGTTCGTAATGAAGTGAGCTTTCAAACCTGGATGATTGAATATCTTACAAAAGAGTGTGAGATGAGAATTAAACAATGACGGTACCGATCCAACTGAGAAAAAGTACGGGGTTGACCTGCCGCCCCCTTTCTATAATTAGGGGGGAACCCAAATTATACCCCCCCCCCCCCTCCGCTCGCTGAGCGCACGTCTATTGGGTCAACTCACAGTTCATAATGATTTCTGTCACTTGCTTCTCTTTAGCGAAGATAGCGCTGGCAGAATTTATCAGCATCTTCCACAAAACAAAAGTACGTTTTTTGTCCCAGTAATAAAATGGAGGAGGAACACAAACATCAAACAGCCATGGAGTAGTGAGGATATTTTGTGAATAAAATCGCTGGCGATGTGATTAGAGAGCAGCGGCCGAAGAAAGTTAAGACCAAAGAAAGTTAGGACCAGTGCCCAACATGATTTAATTTTATCGTCGTTCTTCTATTCAGAGACGCCATATCGTTTCACTAAGGCTGCTGGAACATTCTGATAAATTGACATTGCGATAACCACCTCGCTTATGGGCCTTCGCTATGTGCCCATGATAGAGCGAGAGGACTATTTAAACCTTCATCAAGAGTAGGCGCTGCATGATAAATTCGTCCTATCACACCTAATACGACTTTAAGTCCCTCGAATTAGCCACTGAAATGTGACCGCCTTTCGCACGCCCTCGATAGGTTATTATAGCTTCAGATTCCAACGCATGTTTCCCGAGGTGACGCGACACGGCTGTTTCGGCTGTGGGTCGGGTTAGCACTCACTGACTCGTACACTCTAAGAAAAAAAAGAACAAGGTGTCCTCTGACTCTTCTTTCCTACATATGAGACTCTCACATATATAACTCTCTTTAGAGAGTCACGTTGACTCCCTTTTGGAAAGTCGTGCGTCCGACGACTCTCCTAAAGGGAGTCAACGTGATTGTCTCAACAGAGGTATACATACGAGATTGACATGTGTAGCAAAAAAGAGTCAAAGGGCGCCGTTTTTTCTTAGAGTGCGCAGCTATCGTATACGAATGGCTTATTCGCCCGTGCGCGCTCCCCGGAAATGGGAAGAGATGACATGTTACCTCTTGTGCCGCTGTTCCACATTTGAGAAACATTGCCAGACTCTCTAGTGAGCCGTGAGCAGACTTGGTGATCAACCTCTTATTGAAGGAAAGCTCTTGTGAGGCTGACCTCACAGCTGATCAGCCTAGGAAGCCATAGGAACTCTTTGGCAATGTTTCAAGGCAAAAGGAGGCCGGGCAGGCAAAAAAGCTGCTCTTTGCAGCAGTGTCGTGTGGTCACTCTTGTCGCGATGTTGAACTACGAGGCAGGCAGCCTCTGTGGAAATTAGGTGGACGCAAGAAGCTCCATGAAAATAAAATTTGTCATCCCCGCTCATGGAGCGTGAAGCTACAAATTATGCTCAAATGTTAGGCATAGCCTTGGTACATATGTAACATACACTTATACGCCACATACCTTCAATAACCAAAATGTTTTTTTGTATGATCTGTTTACATTGTATAACGCTGTTTTCAAATTTTATTTAACGTAAGATCAATGAGAAGCTCTTTAAACAGCGTATGATATTGTTTGTAGTCGCTATGTGTTGCTCAAAAAGAATGTGTTTTTCAGACGTCATGTCTCGTGAATTTGCTTGCGGGAACAACCAATAGACTTGCGTACTTTGAGTCACTAATTCACGCTTTAAAAAGCAGTCGAGAAGAAGAACCAATCACTTCTGTTCATTATATTGAAGGTACACTGATTGCAGGAAGTTACAGTCAAAACAGAAAAATATTTGCACAAGTGACCGGAGCTACAAAATTGCGACACGCGGCGCTGTTGTTCCGCGCACGCCGATAGCGAGATTGCCAAGAACACTCCATTTTCCAAAGCAGGGGTGGGCGGCGGACCGGCGGAAAGCAGCCGATCTTGGTGTTAGCCCATATCCTAATAATACCTACGGTTTAACGTCCCAAAACTACGATATGATTATGAGAGACGCCGTAGTGGAGGGCTCCGGAAATTTCGACCACCTGGTGTTCTTTAAAGTGCACCTAAAGGTAAGTACACGGGCCTCAAACATTTTCGCCTCCATGGAAATTGCAGCCGCCGCGGCCGGGATTCGATCCCGTGACCTTCGGGTCAACAGTCGAGCGCCGTAACCACTGACCACCGTGGCGGTGTCAAAAGCCGACATCTTGAAGAAACGTTTGTTCATTGCTTATCGCAAGATAGGGGTTTGTACACGATTTGCATTTTTTTTTCTTTTTTCGCTAAAGTTGCGAGCAACCGTATCTCTATCGGCGTTGCCACCCTAGCTTTGGAAAATGGAATGTGCTTGGCACTCTCGATATCGGCGTGCTCGGGAACAACAGCGCCGCTTATCGCAATCTTGCCGCTCCGCCCACCGGTCACTTGTTCCAATCTTTTTCCTCTTGCGATTGTAGGAGCGTACATTGTTTATAGTACTCATGCTGGTCATGGGTTATGAATGCGTTGTCCTTCAAACTTGCCTTCGAGATCGGCCGAGTGCACAATCCTAGTATGTGAACGCTCAAGAAGCGCGCTTTGATTGAATTTGACAGAACGAATACCACTGCTCTAAAACACCGGGTACAATCGAACATCAGCGTTGAAAAATGTTTTGCGCCGAACCTTCGTTGAAGACCTATATAGGCAAAGGATAATCCGAAAGTGTCAAAAGAAGGCGTATAGAAGTGGCACCAACGTTGGAATGATACTGCATTCCATTGATCTCCTTCGCTCGTGCTTTAGAGGAGTGTGCCTTATTTCTTGACAAATATAAATTAACATTAATTTGCGTGTTTGTCACGTGAAAACGAGTCGACAAAGGCTCTTTCGTGTCTTGTAGCACCGCACCAGCCAACTTCTAATGCACCGCGACATTTGAAACCCGCGGGTAATACTTCATTACCGCTTCCATATGCTGACACAGCAACCGGAGACAAAAAAAAAAGCTTCGACGAAAAAGCACCGCACTACAAAAGCTATAATAGAAGAAAAGGTGATGGGACACTGGCCGAGTCCGTCCTCAGCGCAGAAGTTGTTTAAAGCGTTCTCGTGCTTTTTAAGGATAACCGGGCTTAGAGGCAGACTTTAAACAGTGCCCTAATCTACATTTTTCTTTGTAATTTGTTTTTTTTTTCTAGCGTCTCTTTTCTATTCTCTTTCATTACCCTTTTCCCCTCTTCCCCAGCGCAGGGTAGCCAGCCGATCTATATAAGAACTGGCTAACTCCCCTGTCTTTCCGCCTGTTTATTCCTTCCTTCTTTCCCAATGCTACCTTTGCAAAGAGATCGCATCTCTCCTTCCAGGAAACACTACACCATTTGAGGAATAAGCGGGTATGGTTACTAAGTTCTCGCTCACATGTGCACTGAATGCGGCAGCGAGCACGAATGGAGTTCACGATACACAAATTACCACAAAAAAAGAGTCCGCAGCTGAATAACCAGATATTTCTTTCCTTGTTTGGCAATTTATCGCAGCCGCGCGTGCACAATCTCATAAGGTTGCTGCTGAAGATAAGATAGATTGACTAGCGCAAAAAGGCGAAACGCTTAAGAAGGAACACACACACACACACACAGCGCTGACTCACAACTGATTTATTACTTCGAACGGAGGGCCTTTTTGAAGGCCCGTATCGAAGCAACAGAAAGACAACATGATGAAAACAAAGCGATGAAAAATCACGTGACAACTGCTTGCCAAAAAGACAATGAACCAAAGGTACCAGCGCAGTCGAAAATTCTTAAACCACAAAGTACGCCCCCGATATATGAAAGAAGTTAAAGGGATAAGAAGGGAAAGGATAAGGAAAAGGAAAGAATTTAAAAGTATGCTACTGAAGCGCTCACGTTGAAGTGACCGTGACTTCAGCAAGAAGAACACATCATGAATCATAAAATAAAAGTAGAGCACAAAAGAGACGGGACATAGGAAGACAAGAACACGGGACGACCCACAGATGTTCGCTGTAGTGAGAGAAGTGGCACGTCAAGGCAGCTTCAAAAAATAAAAAAAATGAAGAGAACTCCTGCACGAGGAATACGACGACATCGTGCATTCAACAACCTCGAGTAACGATTAAGACACTGAAACTCAATGTATTACGCATACTTGCAGAGTCGTACAAGTTTTCTCCTTGTGAAAAGGAAAAAAAATCGGAAAAAGAAAAAAAGTGAAACGGGAACACGGCCACAGAGTGACGCACTTCGGTACCGCGTTTCCGGTCCTTAAGAACTTCCCTTTTCAGTTGTGGCGAGTATTCTTATGCTGCCGAAACACGTCCTGTGTAATTGCTAAGCACCCTTAATAGGCTAATGCGCGCGATCGTTAGAAACCTGTACGCGACTTCGAGTGCGCATGTGTATGACGGAAGTAATATTTAAAAGCCCGCGCGCCAACGGAAACGAGACCGCAAGGTCGCAGCCATGCGCGCCGTCGGCTCAAGAAACCCCGGACGGTGCAGGGACGATTCTTTACCTCGCTGTCGACCACCATAACCCTCCTCCCATGAACCGCAGGAACGTAAGCTGGCCATGTCTCTCGCCAGACACGCGCGGATGACGTTTACCCTCGCCGCTGTGGTCGCACTCCCAGACCCTCCTCCTCCTTGCAGTCACCCCGTTTGGCTTACAACGAAACCTTCCCCGGTCGCGAAACCACAGTCGCTCTCGAATCTATTATACGACACCTTACGCAAGATCTTCAGTCGATAGGCGGACTGCAACTTCACGGCCCACGCGTCTCTACTGCCCGAGGCACACGGAGAAAAGTTTCACGTCCCATCAATGACGTTCACGCAACACGAAACCGAAGGCTCAACCAACACCGTTTCAACCCTCCGCCCCCTTTCTCTGTGTGTGTGTGTAAGTGCGTGTGTGCGCAGCGAATGTGCTAAAGGCTTGCTGACGTATTCTTTGTCCTTTTGCTTAAGTTTTTTTTTTGTTCGTCTTCTCGTCGTGTCGTTCGGGGTGGCGAAGCGCATCCTAGAGGAGGAAGGCGACAGGGAAACCAGGCTGCTCGCGAGCGACGACTCGCAATAAACGAACTAAAATGGTCAAGGTGAACTGCAATGCCCCGCAACACGTGCAGGAGACGCCGAACAGCCCCTCCCCCCTCCTCCTCCTCCTCCTCCTCTCTATCTCTATATCTCAATACTCTTTCTCACATCGATCTGTTCGGTGGTCGCTGCAGAGCGTCTACTGCTACGTTCTCCACACAAACTAATAGACACGTACCCTCCCTCATTTCCTCTCGGTCATCGCAACCTGGTCGCGCCTTTCAGCCTCACTGCGGATGCCCTCTACCTCCTCCACGGCTTAGATGTCTCTCTATGCTTGTTATCGCTTTTCTTACGCCGTATTACGGCAGGAAGAAAGAGCACCGCTTTCCTTTTTCCTCGTACGCGGGGGGGGGGGGGGAGGTATTAAAATGAATCGCTGTTCCGGATCGGCGCTCAGAAAAAAGTTGGATACGACCGGCGACGAGGCGGCAAAAACGTAAGGTGAAAATGTCGGCGACTACGAACGGCGTGGTGGCTCTTGTGCTCTTCTTGGGGTGCGTTATCGGTAAGTAGCGAGGTGAAGTTCGCACTTGAATATCTGTACACTAGTATCTTAACGGTGCAAGAAGGACAGAAAGCGCTGGGTGTAACGATAATTGACCTGTGCACTTCCAGCCGACGATTTGGATCTAAAGACTATGTATAGCTCTGTGTGTTATGTGATTTATACTAAAGAAGAAGAATCCTTGAACATGGGGTGTCGCTGCAGCTACCGTTTCGACAACTGTACTTCTTTCTGTCAAGGCAGCAACTTGACGAAGGCAGCAACCTGCCTTGACGAAGACAATACCACTTGTCAAAATGTTCGCTCCAGCGACATCGCCTGCTCAAGGATTTTTCACCTCTTCAAGCTTCTGTCTTGCCCTGAGCTTCTGCCTTGTTAGGCATAATAGGTGGCAGGTATGTGAGTGTGCCTTAGTGTTCCTTATTTGAATGCGTTATTTATTGTTCAATCCCATTTTTTGAGCATTTATTTTTTATTGCTTACGAGCTATCTCGTATTAAAGATGTGTAAAGTGAATGAAAGATGGAGGGAAGATTCTCTACAAACTTAAGGAAAAACAAAAGTTATGACCGCTTATAACTTGTGGTTCCAAGCCTGAAGGAAGAGCGCAGCTGGGTGGCCTTCATTGTTTCTCTTTATTTATTTCTATCTTTCTACTTTCCCTCTGCTTGCTTTATCTATTTTACTATGTGCTTCTCTGTATTTCTTTCTTTCACCCTGTATCCATTTCTCTTTGTCAATCTTTCTATTCTTGTTTTTCTTTCTTTATTTCCTTTACTTCTCTCTCTCTCATTTTCTTTGTATTTCTTTCTTTCTTTCTTTCTTTCTTGCTCTCTGTTGTTTCTATCTATCTTTCGGCTGTTTCTATCTCTTTCTATGTCCTTCTGTGGCTTTTTATCTTTTCAGGTCTTTATACCTTTTAGTTCTGTCTATTTTTATATTCCTCTTTTTTTCTATCACTTTCGTTCTCTCTCTCTCTTTTTCTTTCTTTATGTGTCCATTTTTTTGCGTCTTTTTACCTTTTTATGGCTCACCGCCATCGCTTCGCAGACATTTCTTGGGCTAACTGTTGCCTTCTTCATTTTTAGTGAACCAGTGGTGAGTAGTGGGATTTGCGCAATTTCTGTGGCACATACCCATCGACGATGATGATAGTTTTCTGGTGACCACGGACATTTTCCGGCCTGCTATGACTGCTTCGCTGTTAAAAAGAAAAAGATGAAAAGGCGACGGCCGCGTCGCACATCTTCCTCACCTGATGCGTTAAGGTGATGCCCGAACTTATCTCTAAAACGGAGGCTGCAGTAAAAATGAATTGGGGCGGAACAGCCCGATCAACTTTGGGGCGATAGGAAATGCGCTATTCTTAATATGTTTCTAACGTACGTTGTTTGATGTATTCATACCGCGCAACAAAAGGAGCAGTCACGATATTCCGTGTGAAGCAAGGATGAGTTCCTATTTCCAAAGGACAATATTTCCTCCTTGTCGACACGCGGTCGTCAGACAGAACTAGGATAGCACGCCGATGTTATTATTGTTTAACATGTCTATTTCACATATTCTTCATGCAGCACTTATGCGTTACGGCCGCTGTTTTACTTGTTTATTGTAGCGCTCTTCACGCCATGACCATAATTCTAACATACAAACTTCGGTTACTCGCATTAAAACCATTCAACTGTATGTACAGTTTGGATCACACGTGTCGAGAGCGGTCGAAGGCGTGGATATGGACGCTGTTGCCGCCCGCAGCTACTAGCTCACATTAAGTACAATGTTCCATTTATGCTTGAATTATAGCACAAACACATGGCATGCGGTTGGGCTACGTTTGGTACCATTACGATGCATGTCTCTGCATATTTTTACACAAAAACGGCGGCTGAAGCGGCCGACGGGCAACTCCAGGCAAGTGTGATTTATACTGCGCAATGCTCGCATTTGCACGTCATATGCTGTGCCTCTTGTTTAATGTCAGGACCACATCTAAGCGTTTTCTTTTTTTTTTTTTGGAAGCGATACCGCGTTGAGGGTAAGGGTTGATGCAAGCGAACGGAGGTACTAGTGTGAGAACAAGAAATTATCTCAATAAATCGCAGAACGTAAGGCACGTTTGTATCTCTATCAGAAAATATACCATAGATATCTGTTCGAAAGCGCTTAGTCGCCGAAAAAAAATACACGTCGAAACAAGCTCGAAACATTAGGCTGCGCGAGAAATATTCATTGCACTTTTTGTTACGGCATAGACTATTGTTGGGACTTGGATTTGGTAAGCAGGACTGCTGGGACAGGCGTGCAATGTCACTATACAGTCGCGCTCAATATGACTTGAAAAACGGGAGCGCGTGGCCTCATGAGCGTGGCCATAAATGCGAGGGAAGCAGTGTCGCCGAGAACGGCGACACTGCTTCCCTCGCATTTATGGCCGGGTGGGGACGAGCCAGTGATGCTATTCACCACTGACCTACTTTACTTCGAGGTGCCGCTTTAACTTATGTACTTACTACCGTAATCATTGCCCCTACATACCCTAATATACCCGCCACCATTGAATAAAGTGCTAGCTGAAACGAGAAATAAGTCATTTTCATGTTTTATAAAGATATTGGACACATCACCTGAAATGCCAGGTGTAGGAGCCTGCTATAACGTTGTAGACCTCGGCAACATGATGTATGATGTGCACGTACTCTTAGCAGCGTGTCAGAATCATTAAAGGATTTATGGAAGACGGCTTACTATTCGGGAGCTAACCTTGCTGCAATAGCTGCATATGTAACCATGACAAAATTAAAGATCGTCATCTCTGTGATATATGGTTCTCTAAAATATATTGATTGAAACTTTCACTCGGGTAGCGAATGAAAAAACGCCAGGCCTGCGCGGAAGGCGCAGCGCAGTCACAGCGAAAGCTGGAAGAGTGGCATTTCTAGAGCCCGTTATAAACTCTTTTGTGACTACTAATACAAGTACATTAGCAACGTACCTACTACGCCACAAATCATAATTTTTGGGAAGTTGGGAAGCACCCACCCCGACATTATTCGTTATTCTGCGGAGAAGCGATGTATCATCTGTAAGGCATTATGTGCACTTTGTTGATGCGACGGTTGACGGGGATGAAGAATTATGGCTGAGCGCTTTGTAATGTGTTGGAATCTTTAAACGACCCACTAGTTACGTAATTCATATTGTGTGACGCCCGGTCATTATTTAACTGTCCCACCACGCTTTATAACACACGTTAAAGCGAGAAAGAGAGAGAGAGAGTGAGAATTAGCTTTATTGAGACCCTGAGGAAGTGAATCATGAGGGCCTTATGGGCTTCCTTGGCAACCAATAGAAGTGCATTTGCGAGGAACCCACTACGCTATAAATCATCACAATTTTTGTGAAATAGGGATGCAGCCACTACGCAATTTTTCGTCATTCTGCTGAGAACCGTGGTACTCGCTAAATGCCTGTAAGGCATTATGTGCACTTTGTTGATGCTGTGGCTGATGACGCTGAAGAATTACAGCAGAGGCCTTTGTAATGGGTTGGAAGCATTCAAAAACCCACTCGTTGCGCAATTCGCATTGTGTGACGCCCGGTTACAGAATTCGCGTTTGTGTGACGCCTGGCTGTTACTTTACTCTTCGACCACACTACAGTACATATGTTAATGTGGTTCTTTCCCGACATGTAGTCTGTATAGGGTCTTTTTGCAACGCAGTTTCAAGCAGCGGCATGGCTCCGAGGTAGCACACTGGGCTCACCCACAGAGGGCCCAGGTTCGAACCTCGTTCCACCCTGGAAGTTTTTTCTTATTTCCTTCTTTTTTCTTATTTCGTGCGATAGCGGTTCCAAAAACGGCCGTTGAAATGATCTCATAACAGCTTTCGCTGTAAAAACGTTCTTCGTCCATCCATGCAGGCTCCACCCATGCACAGCTGAAACCTCACTGCAAGATTGAACAACTCCGAGAATGTGGCTCGGACTACGTACCTTTCGTGACGAGGACGTACCTGCACGAGGCGAAAGATAAATTCGATGAGGCTTGCAAGTAAGTACGATATAGGCTCTAAGTACGATATAGGCTATAAGTTCGTGTTAAGCGTGACTTCTTCTCAACAGTCCACTGGCTTTATTCCACGACAGGAGCGTCTCGATGCATGTGTGTGAGTAACTTCTTGTGTTTGACATCTTGACCGAACAAAAAAGACGAAGATACCGCCCGTGTCGTCGTACCTCCTTCTGTCCTCGTCTTTTTTGTGCTGTCAGGATGTCAAACAGTAAGCATCAACTAGGCCAAACGCAAGTTCTCCCGTAACTTCTTGTGATCGATCGTTTTTAAGCGAAGCTGTGCGTAGCAAACTTCTGGCGGATCGCGTCTGTAGACAAAAGTCGCGTAGAACAATTTTCGGAGCCCCTAGACCCTCGCGCATAGTCACAGGTTCCCCTGGCCACCATCGATGTCATTTCACAAGCGTCGCGATAATAGGCGGCAGAACTTCCCACTAATGGTTGTGCCCCTTTATCTCGTGATGTAGAGCTCGCGCTAGCGCTGTTATCAGCCCTTGCCCTTCGGTCTCTCTATGGGACGGGCGCGTGTCGTTCACTCGGTTGAAGAAGAGCCGGGATTGAAGGAACGCCAAAGCGCGCAGAAACGGGAATGGGCGCGAACACCACGTGAAGCCGCTGCCGCAGGACGCGGAGCCGCGGTCGCTGGCTTCGTGGGCTTCCATCGCCATAATAGTGGAAGGACCCTGAATTTTAACAGCGAAACTGTGTCAGCTTGGCAAAACTCCGCGTAGGACGGCCACAATCTCGGGCAGGTATGCGGCACTGAAAGCGAGTACGTGCCAAGAATAGTCCTTTGACTCTTTTTTTGCGAGTTCTGGCTTGCCACGCATATGACTCTCTTTAAAGAGACACGTCAACTCCCTTTGCAGATCATTAGGCTCTCTTCGGAGAGTCGAGTGACCCACAAGGGAGTTCGCGTGTATCCTTAAAGGGACACTAAAGAGAAACAATGAATTGGTTTAGATTGATAAAGTGTGGTCGGAGAACTCTTGTGTAGTTTATTTCACCACCATAGGTTTAGTATTAGAGGAGAAAACCAAGTTCAAAGTTTCATTTTTAAATTCCGCGTCGAACTTTGTAATTCGTGACGTAAAAGACTTCAAAGGGCATGTAACGTGTTTTGGCGGCACTGGCTCGACGAAATTTCCACAAAATCGCTATGTCAAGTCTCTGGCCCCCTCAGAGGACAATACACTTCTATTTAACCAACTAGGAACTACGTAGGCCCAAGCAGGCGCCGTCAAAAATGTGTGACGTCACGGCAAATGGTGCGGGAATTCCAAGGTGGCGTCACCACCTGTATTTTCTTTTCGCGCGTTTTCTCGCTGATTAAACGTCTTCTCGCAGCAAGCATGGTGTTATTGGTATCGTGGAAGACTACTTTACTAATGCGAGAAAAATCGTTTTGCTCTTTAGTGTCCCTTTAAAGATAATCGTGTACGTGGAATGTCAGGATTCACCGAAATGAGTTACAGATAATCTTTTTTTTTCTTAGAGTGTAGGAGCTGCTTGGCTTAGAGTGTAGGAGCTGCCGCATTCAGTGCCTCAAGCATTTTCGCCTCCATCGAAATTTAGAGTACTATATGTACTCGGCTATGGGTTAGCGGTTAGCTGTCCTAACTGCCAGAGATTTAACCAATGAGTGTACCTTCAAAACACCAAATTTTTTTGGCGGACGACATACTACCTCGCTCTAACGCACCGTACCCATCTATGTAACCACCATATCTATGCTGGTTGCTGAGTCTGCTCTCTACACTGCTGCGCCGTAAAACAACTCATGTAAATATCCCCAGCGCTGCAAAGAGACCTTACAAAAGACCACGGTCCCTTTAATAAAGAAAGAATTTATGCTCGCTTTCTAAGGGCTTGTCGTTCGGTGAATCTGCTTGCTTGGCGTCTACACACTTAAGACATTACGGTCAAGCCATGTTGCCGTTTAGTCAAATAGCCATTGGGCGCGTAAAGTTAGCGCGTTCGGAACTCCAAAGGCGTACGCTCGAATGCGCTTGAGTGCCACGCCTTCGGAGCTTAGCTTTCACGGTGATTTCCGTCGACTGCTTTCGGGGGCGTGAACGCGTCACATGGCTAATGTTATGTTGCTTCTGCGCCCGCTATCACACTTCGCGGGCATTTTGAAGTAGCGTCGCTGGTAAACAAAGTGCTGCAGTTCTACATAAATGATGACGAGCTCGTGTAGCGACGCGCGGCAACGAAGGCAGCAGCAGTGGCAGCTTACGTACGTTAGGCAAGCTGTTCTTGATGTTCTCACAGGCACCCTGTCGCAGTATAACATGAGAACCTGCAGAAGTATGTACACATAACAACGGGAAGTCGCCTCCCTGCAACTATTCGGGAATAGGTTACGTACCTGTGTGTCTGACAAGTAGTGATCGAAAACGTCATTTTCGGTTCGAGCAACCTCAAACCGCGTCAACGCGCAAAGTTTGAGAACACGCCCGTCTACGGGGCGGTGGGAACGAGTGGAGAAGGAGAGCGGACTCCATCAGTAGAGAGAGTTGGGGACACGTCATTTTTCCGGAAGTTGTAGCAGGCGTCATCTCTCGTGCACCGTCTCAGCGTAGAGCGCGCTTCGTCTCCGGAAATTGGTTTTTGACCGTTAAGTTTAGAAGAACGCACTCCGCCAGCTAGAGTGCGCTCGAGCTCCTTAACTTAACGCGTTCAGTTTTTATTAAGGCCTGTTCCATGTGCAACTGCAAGTTGCCTTGTCGTAGATATATAGAATGCTAGTGACAGCCTTTTTACTGACATGCCTTTTGTTAGCCGCCTTATGTTACGTGTCCTTCTCCTCGTCTGGTCAGTTGTTTTCGCCGGCGCTGTTCTACTTGTGTACTATTACGTCGCGCGTACACAGATGCCCGCCACCAGCAAGGCACGCGTCGCTGCCGCATGCTATTCGCCGCGAGATCGGGCTACAGGTGGCAGCACCGCCACCGCGCTAGTGTGGATAGGCGGTTGTCGGCGCGTATACAAACACACACAACAGCACTTCGTTGTGAGCGATTTGACCCGATTTCCGGCAAGCAAAATGCGTTCACTGCAGCTTTCTGGTAATGTCTCCGCTCTTCATTCCCGAATTAATGCACGATGTGCGCCGAACGTTACTATTACTTGTGAGAGAAGCGCATTCTGCCAACGAACGGGTTGGTCACCTTCGGCAACAGTCGGCGTTTTCGCAATGGATGACGTTTTATTGTTTTTTTGTACATGTTTAGCTTCTGTTCTACCTACCACGCACTGCTGTAGTGCGACTGAATTAAGTATTTACTTCTTGTTCATCTGGATACCGCCCAACAAAAAGAAAGCCCATAATCCTCCACGATGAGTTCAAATAGCACTATGTGCACTGCGTGCTCAAATATTCATCCGCATTTCTTATTCAGTTCTCCATGAAATGTAGGACAGTTGATGGGTTTACTGAGGAAAGCCGGACAACGCTTTAGCGCTACGGAGACTAACACGCACACGCTTGTTCTTATTCCAGTAACAGTACACAAATGTAAATGTACAGCACGGAACTTTCTTCGATTGATCACTTGCACGACAGCAATGGAACAACGGCCCGGTTATTTCAACGGGATCTAAGTACGTTTTTTTCATGCGAATAATGTCCGCCGCCTTCCGTCAATCTACTATAACAGCGCAACACAAGCGCTCAGGATAATGTAAAGAAAACAAGAATTACTACGACATAAATGTAAAGTGCGCCGTTTCGAATAATTTTGACCATCAAGGCTCTTTAATGCGTATCTTAATCTAAGTACACGGGTGTCTTTGTATACATTCCGCTACAAGTTATAATTGCGCAAGGCAACTCAGTTTTGCGATTTCCGTCATTCCATTTTCTGTTCTGTTTAGGGGACAATTCAGACGTGACCTCACAGAAATATTTCTCTGCAGTGGGACGAGGACCGTACACAACTAAAACTCGTCGCGTAACCTATAAACGACAGTCCTGAAGTTATACAACTAACGACAACGCGCAAGCGCATAAGAGCCCTTTTTCTTTTTACCACCGAGCGGCTAATAGGCTACATTCACATGAGATTTAATACTTCTCATCTTTAGGACAACGCCAAGTGCACTTTGCAATGCGCTTGGACCACAGAGCGGCACCTACACTGATATGACTCTCGTGAACGGAGGGTACGACGACCACACACAGCACTCTGGAAAAGTGCACTCAGCGTCCTTATTACAGTACACATACAGCTGATCAAGGCGAAATGCTTCTTTACATAGTGTTAAACATACGTACGTGCGGTTAAAGTTGTACTAATGCAACAGAACAAACCGCCCTTTGAGGACCTGCATGGCGTACGCGCACGTGCAAACACAACGTGGCTAGCGGACGACGCATGGAGCAATCCACACTAGGCGTGGTTCGGCCAGAAGCCGCCAGGCGGCGACTCCGCTCGATCACGCGGCCAATAACCATTCGCGTAATGCTTTGTGGCAGCATGAAGCCCATAAACGTAAGCAGCGTAAGGATGACCGACGGAATAAATAAATAAATAAATAAATAAATAAATAAATAAATAAATAAATAAATAAATTTTCTCGCCATATTGTGACACGCAGGCTGGACAACAAGCAGATTGCCTGCACGCTGAAGTTCGTCGAGGAATGTCTGGAGGGTCTACCACGGGTATCCGCCCAGCTAGCCATCAAGGCCATGGAAGAGAGCTACGAGGCCACTTGCACGGAGGGCACCGACCAGAACAAACGTGAGCGAGTTTTCTCTCCCTCCAACAAACTCTTTCGAATAGCGAACCGAATGCTGCCCCGAATAATCTGCCCCGAACATTCCGCTCGGGGAAGGAAGAAAACAAAAGAACAAGTGAGCGCAGCCTTTGCGATGGGCGAAGAAGGGAAGAGGGTGTGGGGAGGGGGTCATACAACAAAGTTTACTTCAAAAGAAATCACGCTTACGTATATAAAGGTCAGCGACAATGCCACTCTGCAGTTGCTACTAAAGAATGCGAGTCAGTTGAAAATAATAGCAGAATACAACGACAAACAGTGCACTGTCTGACGCGCGCTGCTCACTTCTCACGTTTGATGCAGCAGAGATGAACAAATGATCTGCTACCCCCCCCCCCCCCTCAACTGCCGATGTCCTTACGGTGTGGGATGCTACCAACTCACGAAGTCCTCCATGCCAACTGTTGAATTGTAGTTAGAACGCTCACTGCGAGGTTACTGATGGAGTGAATCTTATCATTGATCCTAAGCATAAGTGCAATTATAATCGTGAATCACCATGTGAAAGAACCTCACACTCACGCCAGTTGAAAAAAAAAGGACATGAATGCGCGCCTGGCTTCGGGTATGCAAAGGAAAGGCTATTCAACGGCGGTACTGTCATCATTAGAAATGGAGCACCGTTAGTGGTTGCGAAGGAAACGGCCAGCCACCTCAATTTATCAGTTCATTGATCTTAACACAGAGGATGTTTAAAAAGAATTCTGGAGTGGAAGTCCTCACAATGCCTTAGGAAATGTGAGGCCAGCATTTCCCTGTA
Organism: Rhipicephalus sanguineus; assembly: GCF_013339695.2. Lineage (NCBI taxonomy): Eukaryota > Metazoa > Arthropoda > Arachnida > Ixodida > Ixodidae > Rhipicephalus > Rhipicephalus sanguineus. The sequence goes on from NC_051186.1 coordinate 100,840,006, forward strand.
CTTTGCCTAAAAACAGTCTTCTCGCGTGGTGCCCGATGAAAGATAAAGTAAACGGTAGGTTAACGAGGTTAATTAACTAGGTTAGTGCATACGAGCGTAACTGCTAGCTTAAATGTAAGATAAGACTTTGCTGTTTCCCGACAAAAGTAATTTTATCCGGATGAGTAAAACAAAAGACGAACGATTACTAGGCGATCCAGGTTTCTGGCCAACAACGTAACTCGTGATTCATTCTGCGCTTTACACCTTCGATCAATATCGCTGTCGCTGCGCGATCGTTAATAGTTCTAATCACAAGCTATCCGACAGTTTTCCTTATTTTCGCGGCTAGAGGCAGCCTTACCCATTTGGCACGAGCCATGGAAACGCGGTCAGGGCTGGTCACCGATGCGTTGCAAAATATACGGAGTTGGAAACACGCATCCGTTCACTCATTCTAGCGCCAGGCATGCCGCTATAGCCTTGGCTGGCAAACAAGCAAGTTGTACAAACAAGTCGAAGGACTAGAAGAAAGGACGTCTTCTAACTTGACGCGCTCACAGCGCAGTCGCCGAGAGATTCTCGCAGCGCGGAATACTTTAAACCAGAAGTTACGTCTCTTGTGGAGCCCAGCCATCGTCGGCAGGGGCGGCGGACTAGGCGGAACATACGATGACGATAACTCTGGTCGATCCCTTTCCTGTAAGATGCGTGATTGTCAGCTTTCATGACAGATAAGGTTTTGTGTAGTTTATTGTAGCAGTGCTTTTTTTTTCCTTCGAGGGGGTCGCTCCGGTTGTTCACTGCCTTCCTTTATGTTAAAGTATTTCATGCTTTTCCAATAAATCTTCACTTCTTATGCAGCGCCTGTGTCGTGCACATTATCGTAGATCAATGTCTTTTTTTGGCTGGCCACCATGACCTTGCTGCCTTTTTTTGATACACTCTCAACGGAAACGACAGGCTATCAGCTGTGACTTAAACAAACCCATTGTCCCTATGCTGGCTGCGAGCAGAGTAGCAGAGTACACTCTTTGCAAACGACCGCTTAAAACAACGCATATAAGGCGGAAAGCAGGTCAAATTTTCGACGCTTATAAATGGCTCTCTAAGCGGCCTACTTATACGGCTCTTTCATGCGGCCCTTCTTTATACGGCCTCTGGCTAAGCGGCTCTTTCTTATGCGGCCTAAATCTATGCGGCTCTTCCCTATGCGCGGCCATCTCGTTGCCAGAAGGCCGTTTAAAAGTGACCGCTTAAAGTAACGCATACCGTCGATGTGGTTAAGCGGTATTTCAGGTCAAATCTGTCCGGCTTATATACGGCTCAATATGCGGTCGAAATATATGCGGTACTTCTCGCAAATTTTTAGAAAAAAAAAAGAAATTCTTCTACGTTGTAGTTGATCGTGCAGTGTACCTCTTTTTTTTCTTTTGTTCTCTTCAGCCTTTCAACTCATGAATATGCATTTACACATCACAAGAACACTGCACAGAGAGTCAAAAACCACGTATCAACACACACACACTCCACCACGGGGATTTGAACCCAGGCCAACCGCGTGACAAGCAGACACTGTAACCACTACGCCACCGCACCACACGATCTGGGTGGACTTCCGCGGCTTTATATATGCACTTCACGTTATCTTGGACGATTTTACGATCGGCTACAACGCTATAATTTTGCATATATGAGAGGCATCGTTCGCGTATAATGCGCGTGTATACGTGTGCACGACCTTAAGCGAACCCTCGCGGGCAGTCACAGTCAGTTTGTGTGTGGAATTATGTTTCTCGTCCGACGGCTTGCGCATCCCGCACGGAGACAGAGGTGAACAATGAACGATGCGTTTCCGAGTGCATTTCCATTTGCCGGCATCATACAGCAGCCGAACGTGCCCTGATGTGCAACCAGCCGCCAAAGAAAAGTTTTCTGCGATGTTTGACGCAGTACAGGCGGTGGAAGTCAGCTGATCTCATCTCTACTTCGCGAAGTACAGTCTCCCACGTCCTTCGCGAGCATCGCGTTGATGTCGGTGCGTTTATACGGACAGTATTATGTAGAGGTTCATCTCAGAGAATCGGATTAAAACACACAATCGCTTATTCGCGCAACTGATGGGTTTGGTGTAGTGCAGCGCGTACGAGGCGACGGACCAGCTTTCAGAACGGGCGCGCTCATTTCTCTCTCGAGTGTAGCATAGGCGATGAAGAAACGTTGTTGTTGAGTCGAAAGAACAACGAGCCTTCGCAGAAAAAAAATGCAGTCTCCCGAGCTCGAGGCTGACGGCGCGGACGAGCGATGCCGTGGGATTGTCATGCTGGGGAGGACGGCGGTTCTGAGGTTGTTCGTTCTCGTGGTTCGTTCGTTGTTGACAGTTGGAAGTGATGCTCCCCTTGGCTTCCACAAACGATGAAACGTATAGTGCATGACTGGCGCGGAAAGAGCACGTATGAAATCGCTTGCATCACCCGTTAGAACATATGTTTCCTGCCAAGCGTCGCATCAAAAATAGCAATGCTTGAAATCGAATGAAGTCACAATATGATCCAGCTTTCAAGGATAAAACCATGCTATTTCTTCAAAAGTCAGAAGTGGCCTGAAGGATTCAGAAGGATCATGTGAACAATTATACTGAATGATGCAAAGATTAACTTGAAACATTCTAATATTTAATAGGTGCTGTTAAATCTAAATAATAACCCCAAATTAAATATGCACTTGTTTTGCACCTTGAAGCTTCATGAACGTTAAGCTCTATAACATGCCTCAGTTGACCACATATCAGCGCCGAACAGCGATCTGGTGGAGGCCCTGTGTTGGGAAACATAGCAGGTTGAAGGTTGTTTTCGTATCCCACCCATTGTCGACGAGTGAAAGTGATTCTTTCCTTGGCTACGAGGTGTGATCGGAGCGACAAGGGCCAGTATTACTTCACTCCACGTCATCCAGTCGAGTATGCTTTGAGCTTAACAACGCGTAAACGTATAAACTAGCAGAATGCTAGAAGTGGCTGAACTCGGGCAGTAATCTTGACTTCTAGGAATAAATGTTCACCTGTCTTAAAAATGTGCAGTCAGTAGCATCCTGCTTGATTCGGATCATGGGACACGACATGCAAACGCAAAATACTAAATAGTAGATATAGAGGAACAATTCTTTTACTCAGTAGGTGTCATAATTGCAAATAACAGCTGCAAATAAAAAGCACGCTTTCACACTAATAGCACACCCATAAATGTTGAGCTTTACGTGTCCCAGTCAACCTCCCTCATGTTCAATACCCGGGGCGTAGCCAGAAATTTTTTTCAGGGTGGGGGGGAGTCATCCATGCTTTATGTATGTTTGTGCATGCGTTTGCATGTCTGTGTGTATATATACACAAGCAAAATTGAAAATTTTTTTTTTTGGGGGGGGGGGTTGAACGCCCTCCAATGCCCCCCCCCCTCCCCCCTGGCTACGCCCCTGTTCCATACCATGTAGCTTTACGTGCACCTTTATTTAAATATAAGCTGTCATGCAACATCCTTAGCTTTGGCTGGTACAGCAGCTAATACAAACTGTGCTTGAGAATCCAAGATTTATTGCCAGTACCAACACTAGCTATACACATTAACATTCTGTAGTAGTTCAAGCGCAAGTGTTGCAGCTTTTTTTTTCAGAATTAGCAGCTCATATAGCGCTCACATAAGCATGCAGACATACACGTCTAAATGTGCAGCTATTATTCTTTTTACGAAGAACTGCGTGAAATAAACTGGCACAAGGAGACGCACGGACAAGCGTCTTCCTTGTGCCAGTTTATTTCGCGCAGTTCTTTGTAGTCATGGATTACCAACTTGCCCAGCGATCAATTCTTCAATATTATCCTTTACGTGCAGCCCCCTTTACGTGCAGTTACCACGGCACACCATCTGTCAGACATTGTGCCACATAAAGGGTATTTGCATATAGTACAAGATTTGTCCTTCACTAAATGTTGAGACCTGAAATGTATTTGTTATTTTTCTGGTACCATTTCAAAACATGACCTTTCCCTTGCAGTGTTGAGACATATATTTGCAATAAGTTAGTCAGGCATCGAGTCCAAATCCATCACTGTGCCAGCCTGGCACTTAATTATGTATGCATGGGTCCCTTATTTCCATTCTCTGCTTCAAGCCCTTCCCTTCACCCATTACTGTAGAACTGTGGCATTTAGGTGTTCCATCTGGCACCGCTAATTGTTGTTACATTTTGTGCCATTTCTTCGAGTACCCATGCCAGTATTTAGTGCACTAAGTGAATGAAGGAACATGTTATGCTGCTGCGCAGCTGCATACTGAGCAGAACAATGAAATGAATTAGAGCCATGAGAGAAAATATAGAGAATATTGTCACGCTACAACGCAAACACAAGACAGTGAGAAGTTCTACAAGAGTAGGAGGACAGCTTGTTGACACAAAAAAAAAATAGCAGGCACAAACATGTCTAGCAAGGCTGAAACTTGGGCTAGTTGGTTGTCCTTCATGATGAACCAGCAGCACAACCACACACAGAGGAAAGGTACACGAAACACAGCACTGTGTTATGTGCCTTCTTTCCTATGTCCGTGTGTGGTTGCACTGCCGGTTCATCATGGACAAACATGATGTCTTCGGCAAAATCCCAAAGACCCACTAGACATTGATGTTCATTGATGTCCCCATTGTCTTTCTCACCTGCAGAGCACACGCATCACTACATATACAATAGGATGCATTGCAAGGGTTCTTCACCTATATGCTCTCTTGTTGGAGTAATAGGGCATTGTGTGAACAAAATAACGAAGGTAAAAATAAAATCACCCTAAAATACATGCCATATTCTTTATTGCTCAATTTTCAACCTCCACGTGTTCCACTTCAGCACCTGTGCACATAATGGCCCCCTAAAGGATCTCGGCAGTAGTTTCTCTGAAGTGGTTTTCAAAGCTGCTCTTGGATTAGATTAAGCTAATTGAATCTCATGAACTTATCCTTTCAAAACAAATAAGGGGGCAGTCCACTTGTTATTTTCTAGCCAGCTACCTTAGCAATTTGGCTTTGAACGTGTGCACTTTCCTTGCAATTGTGTCCCAAACAATATTAACTACAAGACACATCATTCTACACTCATAAAAGAAAAGGTAGTGCTACTTACTAACTTTGAGGTAGTAAATTGCTGTCACAACATTCACTACCTAAGTAGTAACTGCAGGTAGTAAACGGCAAGGTAGTAAAGTTACTACCATGTCATTTACTACCTGCAGCTATTACATACCAAAGGTAGTAACATAAAGTTAGTAAATTTACTACCATGACAGTTACTAGTTCCTGTTACTACTTATTGGAAGGTAGTAAGCTAAGCTAGTAACATTACTACCACGACGGTTATTACTTAGTTACTAAATGCAGGAAAATAGTATTTGTAAGTTAGCAAATTTCCACCGTGCATGTTAGCTATTTGCAGCAACTATTGATGAAAATTTGCTACATCATTTGATAACGTCAGTCAACTTCATGAACTAGAAAAATTGCATCTTACTTAACACAAGGAGCATGCATCAGCTAATCTCACAGAAAAAAAAATTAATGTATTTCAATAAAGAGACTAATGTCTTTAGACATCAGAATCATTGCCCCGCCACGGTGGTCTAGTGGTTATGGCGCTCGACTCCTGACCCGAAGGTTGCGGGATCGAATCCCGCCCGCGGCGGCTGCATTTTCGATGGAGGCGAAAATGTTTGAGGCCCGTGTACTTAGATTTAGGTGCACGTTAATGAACCCCAGGTGGTCAAAATTTCCGGAGCCCTCCACTACGGCGTCTCTCATAATCATAGCGTGGTTTTGGGACGTTAAACCCCAGATATTATTATTATTATCAGAATCATTAGACTGTCTTTTGCCAGTCTAATGCGCTTTCTCATGCACACCTAATGAGGGTCTACAAGGAATTGGCTGCTGTTAGTGTGTAGAATTCTGATGTATGAGTTTCAGCGTATTGCAGCCTTATGCCTGCAACAGCATGTTTGCTGCACACAGGTCAATAAATCTTTTTGTGGTTAACAATACGAAAGTGTGTAGGCTTTAGAGGATTGTAACAAAAATATCAGCAGAACATTTCCAGCAATGACTATATCAACAGCGTTCTTTACATGTAAGAGTATTTTGAAGCCAATAAGTAATCTTGTAGGCCTATGATGCAGGCATTTGGAAACAAGCTCTACATTGTCATTTATTTAGTTTCAATGGGACAATAAATGGGGCTAGTTGATTCAATTCCCATGAAAGTGCAGTTTTATAATCACAAACAAACCAATAAGATGATACGAGAAGTTTCCAGGAGTAAGTGCTTTTTTATTTAATTTCTCGACGCGGCACTGACGATAGGCTCTCCTGTGCTGCACTGTTGTGGTGGTACAGTTGCTGTATTTGAAACCTGCAAGAGAGAGTGTGAAAATGTAGTTTGGCATTGAAGCGAACAGCTTAGCGCAACACATCAACAGATGCTGCAATTTATGATTGATGACTTTCTGTTTCGAAATAGTGATATCATTTTTACCATTTTACTTGAATAATCCACGTGTATTCAATGCCCAACCCCATAGCCTTGGCTTAATACTGCTTTGATCAAAAACATAAGAAAACAAACCGCTATACAGCACTTCTGAGGGCTGTGGTGTCATAGATAGGCCAGCTATCATATGCAGGCCAATTAGCTCGGTCAGCTTCTTTGATGTAACGTTGCATAACAGCATCCTTTCGCTACTCAAATGGTACTCCATGCATGACTCCTGGATGACTCCAGGAATAGGCTATTCTGCCATGAGAAACGCCCTCATCCGATCATGCCCTCAGTGGACGGAAACAAGTTTTACGATTCAAGTGGAACGCTCGAGGAGCACGGGGTTCCCTAGTGCTCTTTTGAGCTCCCTAGCTGAAAAGATGCTCGTCACTCTTAGAACGACCAGAAATAACAGCCAAACAAGCACACTCGCTCTCCCTTGGCTGACGTTCCCTACATTCACGGTTTCTCTCATAGGTTGAAGAAGACTGCAGGCAGAGTAGGCATAAGGGTTTTGTGCTCCATCCCAAACCATCTGGCCTCCCTATGCACGCTAGTTAACAGGGATGAAACAGTATCCTTTTGCTGTGACAAGAAGCACAGAAATCATTTCATTGAATGCGTGAAGAACGTCATTTATGACATTCCATTATCATGCAGAAAATCATATGTAGGACAAACCGGACGATGCATAAATTACAAAATGGGTGAACATGCCAAATCTTTAAAAGCAACAACAGGCAGGAACCTGGCATTGTACATCATGCGGCTGCTCCCCATTGCTTGACAATGTGCAAGTTCTCATGAAATATCGGGAGTAATGTGCTCACAAAATTTGTGAGGCGCACATAATTCACAAAAGGGGAGCAGCTTGCGTTAGCGCGCTATCACTAGCACTATTTGACGAAGAAATTAGCTGCCATGAGCCTCAATTGTGATCACTAAGCTTGTTGTCACATGTTTTGTGTTCTTGTTTTGTTTTCTGTTTTATTGTTAGTGGTTGCAGTTTTCTAGCCTTGCTGTCACTTGCTTAAAAACCTTTTTTTTTCCAGACCCTGGTTCTTCGTTTTTGTTGATTTATGAATGTCAGACTTTTAGCGGTTTTAATCAGTTTGGTATCGACCACCATGTCATTGTTCTTTTTTGCCATTTTTTGCTTGTGTTTATGTTTTAATGAAATCGGCTTCTGCCGCATCTTGTAAACCCTATCCAAAAAAAAGCCGGGCGGCCGAGTCACTTGATAGCATTTGTGCCATTTTTCGATTTTTGCTCGCCTGCCTACAGATTCTCAGACTTTCCAATAAGGAAATCAGTTGATAGTCAGCTCTGTGCCCTGTATGTTCTTCGTCCCGTTGTCTGCGCTCTTTTGCCACAAAGAAGAATCCACATTCAAGTGCGTTGTTACTTGTTAAACATCTTGACAGGATAGCACAGCTACTCAAGAAAAGAGCACATAGCAGTGCTGAACTCACGACTAACTTTTCTAGAAATCACGCAGATACTTAAGATATCACCTGAACCCAAGTGTTTTCACAGAGATAACATCATTTACAATGGTCGATTCCACGAAAGATAAAAAAAGGTGTATACTTGATGTTTCCGATTTTCCTGATAATTTTGTATGTTGTGCACATATGACTGCACAGCACGAAATCGCAATTTGTTTTCACATAAAAATTTTTTTCAACACAGGAAAATTCGACGAGCGTCGCCGGTTGACGACGACCATCTTACGAAGAGTGCGTTTTCGTAAATTCGCAACCATGCTGGCAGCTACTGAAGCTATACATTACAAATATATTTCTATTTAGCATAAGTAGAAGTGAAGAAGAAATAGCTCTTATAATTTGATGGAATTCTGAGCAAATTATGCATTTTTAAAAATTCACGACAAACGCTGCGTTAGTGAAAATTTGTCAAATTTGGGACGCTATGGTTACTTCTGTGAACATCTTAGTTTGTTCATATTTGCTGTATGAATAGGCCTTTATGTGAATAATGAACCTCTGCATTTGTATTTCTCTAATAATTTTCAAAGTAGTAAATTTTCATGTATTATTTGTATGGTCGCCCATTTGATGTCGTCACCGATCATCATGCACTATGCTGGCTGTCATCATTGAAGGATCCCTCGGGCCGTCTCGCCCGCTGGGCACTTTGCCTGCAAGACTACGACATCCGCGTGCTGTACCGCAACGGACGCCAGCATGCTGATGCCGACGCCCTCTCGCGCTCCCCCTTGCCTGACGCCAATGCCTCCTGCTCAGTATCTCACATTGCTGTTTCTTCCATCGACGTTCACACCATCACTACCGAGCAGCGCAAGGATAAATGGATCACCTCGCTGATAGACTTGCTCACTGATCCGTCGGCAACACCAACCACTCGCCCGTTGCGTCGTCAAGCCCAAAATTTCGCCATTCGTGACAACCTACTGCACCGACGCAATTACAACGCCAACGGCCGCCAGTGGCTACTTGTGATACCCCGAAGTCTGCGTGCTGAAATATGCGAGTCCTTCCACTCTGATCCGCAATGCGCGCACTCTGGGGTATCCAAAACCTACCACCGCATTCGACAACGATACTTCTGGCGAGGGATGTACCGTTACGTGCAGAAGTTCGTCCGCTCCTGCCTCGATTGCCAACACCGAAAACCTTCAACGCACGTGTCACCAGTCGGTCTACAACCATTACCTTGCCCTAACCATCCGTTAGGGATATCCTTAGGGAACTCCCCTGACACAAGCAGGATATCCTGCTTGTGTCAGGGGAGTTCTTTGGAAATTAAGGCTAGTCCACAAGTAATAGGAACAGAAATTTTACTGCGTTAGCGAGCTACAGTGGCATAGGCAGAAATTCATTTCGGGGAAGAGGGCGAGTGGGGGCATGGGCCCGGTCTGCTACCCCCTCGCTACGCCACTGTCCAAGCAGTGTCAGACAATGCACCTTTCTACCATTATTGAGTGGGAGAAACTAAGAGGCAGCAATGGCTTGTTTCCCATCAGTTCGTATAACTAGCTCATGCACTTTTTATGCAAATGAAATTGTACATTCAGGAACCTGATATGGTACAATCCTTGCCCGGATGCTCGTGGGTAAGCACCAGTGGGTGTTAGTAATCATGTGCCAGTGTTAATATGTTAGTGGCTTCAGATTCGAAGGAACCTTTGTGGTATTTAATAAAGAAAGACGCAGTGATCCTCATATCTAAAACATTTAAAAACTTATGTGCTTGCATATTGTACTAAATAATCATGTTCCTATTTCTTGTGGACGAGGCGTGATTTCAAGAACTCGCTGGATGCAAGCAGGATATCCTGCTCCCCTTGCTGTATTGGCTGCAGAAGCCCTACTAAACAAACACCTTCCAGCTGCCAGGCCAAAGAAATGGCTAATCGTGATGGCCAAAATATGTTTGCCACTATGTCATACCTGCACGGGATATCCGACAATATAAGAACGGTTGGTGGTCGGGCAATCATCAGCATAGTGTTCACGGCCTCAAATAAGCGTGCTAAACTATGAAAAGGTTGCAACCCAGACACTCACTTGGCTGCAATAGGAATCACAGGACACATTATGTGCTCTGCAAAGAAGGCATCGTTTATCAGATGATGGGATAAGCATTATGTGGGGCAAATGGGGCAGTGTATCAAAGAAAGGCTCAGGGAAGACTGAAACATAAAGAAAGGCAGTGATGACTGGTTAGCTGAACACTGGAGCATGTGTGGTTGCTTCCCACTTTTTGATGAGAGTTTCATCGTGCGTATGCACAGCAACGAAACTACTACATTAAAATTGAGTCGGCAACTATTAATAATCTTGGCTGAGATTGCATTAGTGTGCCTTCACTATCTTTAACAAAGAAATAATTATTTTTCTTCGATGGTGCTGTGCCTGCGCACGCCCAATTTTTTTTTCATGGCAGCACCACACAGTTTCACCACAGTTTCATGGCAGCACAAACATCACAGATGTTCGATGGAAGATGAAGGAGGCTTGAAGAGACGAAAAAATCTTCAAACGGTATGTCAATGCAGCCAACTCTTGTACGAGTAGACTTGCCTTCATCAAGATGGCAACATCAAGAATTAACAGTTGCTCCCTTTATGAAGACAACTCCAAGTTTCAAAACGTTGGCTCTGGCGACATCCCATGTTCAAAGATTACAAGCTCAACAACACAAACTATTCGACGTTCCATGTTCAAGGAATGCAAACTAAATAATATGCATTGCACTGAAGTGCAGAAGGTACATTTCTCACTCCTAAGCTAAAGGCCAGTATATGCTGTATATCAATAGACCTTATGCAAAATTGCTGCCATCTGTTGGAGGTTTGACGAAGCTAACGATTCGGCGCCATGTTGGAGGCTTGTGCCCGAATTCTATTGCTGTCGCCGCTATCATTTCTTGCTTGTATCCGCTTTGGTAGTCGGCAATCAGGGCATAAAAATGTCAGGCGGGCCTGTACACGTTACCGGCATTTCCTAGTTTTACGTTGACGGTTATTACGTGTAAAGAACCGCCTCACAGCGAGAAGAAGGTGCAAGTTTGACACTGCTAGTCACGTGCAGGCCTGACCGTCGCCGATAATGAAGCTCTGCGCTAGGTTACAATTGGCCTGTCTGTTTTCAGTGTAGCGAATAAAGCGTTGTAGCTATCTGAATATCATGCTTGTATAAGTAGGATGGTTGGGAAGAGGCTTTATTTAGCGCGGCTAGGCGCAGCGATGACGGTAAGAAAGTGCAGTTGACCCAATTGAAAGCATATTCATGAGGGACAGCCTATGTCGAGCCGACGTAGTGTCCATCTAATTTTAAATAAACGTTGTCCTCTTTTATCTTTGAAATATATTATTTCACTGTTGTAGTCATCCGACCTATGTTATGTACAGAATTACCGTGCGATTAAAATGCAGAAAATGCGCATCTCATGCACGTGGAAAGTGAACATGAAAAGTGTAGTGTCTCCTAGAAGTAGATGCCGATCAGCTGGTATTTATTGAATATCCTTCCGATATGTGATCCTATATAACAGGAAACGCCAAGAATATTCGTGTTCACATTGTCGCTTTAGGGGCCTACTGGTGCTTTACAATTTAAACCCGTTGCGGCAAGGCAGTTTTGCTTCGCCGACTGAAACCGCCTCAAGCGCGTAACCAGCGGTAGCGCACCCACGGTAGAATGTAGCACATTTCCCGGAACAGCATTTTATTTAGTTTCATAAGAAAAGTACCAGCGCACTTGAAGCACCTGTTAACATTTCATAGCAAACTGGAGTGTACAGAGGATTCTTCCGAAGGGGGGATCAGCTTTGGGAGAACCTGATTTTGCTCTTCCTGGGTATAAGTTAAACAAAAAAAAGTAAGGGTGGGGGCGGTCAGGACATCCGGGCAACCCGTCTGAACCTGGCAGTGATACCACATGAAATGCTTGAAAAATACGCATAGTGAAGAAATACGCACGCAAAGCATCCACCAGACGCTACCTTGTTAAACTCCACCATCGAAAACAAACTACAAACAACACGCTCCAGCACAATCGGTCCGTCCGCTGCAAATCAATGACGCGACACGAGCTATCTGTCTAACATGTAATTGTTATCGCAATTTAATAAACAAGCTAATATCAACAGCAGCGCAGGCATGCGCGAGTAGCCGCGATGCAGCTTTGAAGCTCGTACCACGAAGCGGGGTTGTGCCTGCAGCAAGCACACGGTGCGAAAACTTTCTTGTTCTGGCATGACATGAAAGATGTTTCTCTGATGAGTGCCGATGCTGTCACATACCACATATATTAACGGCGAACGGAAACACGGCGTTAGTCGTAAGCAGTACCCGAAGCACGGAACGATCTGCTGATTCTCGTCGGCCACGAGGAAATGTACTAACATAGAGGCTTGGTTCCGCAAACCTTCTTTCAGCATCCCCAATTTTCTCATCTCAGCAACACAGCCTCGAAAATATGTTGGCATTTTCGTTCTTATCAGCCGCCACACG